>NC_034181.2:19885706-20185706 GCF_002021735.2 Oncorhynchus kisutch | reverse complement strand
TCTTGGTAAAATAGTCCTTACACAGCCTGGAGGTGTGTTGGGTCATTTTCCTGTTGAAAAACAAATGTGGTGACACTCCCACACCAGAACACCGCCATTCTTTACGGTGGGAAATACACATGCGGAGATCTGTTCACCCACACTACATCTCACAAAGACACGGCGGTTTGAACCAAAAATCTCCCAGTTGGACTCCAGACCAAAGGACAAATTTCCACCGGTCTCATGTCCATTGTTCGTGTTTCTTGGCCCAAGCAAGTCTCTTCCTCTTATTGGTGTCCTTTAGTAGTGGTTTCTTTGCAGCAATTTGGCCATGAAGGCCTGATTCACACAGTCTACTCTGAACAGTTGATGAGATGTGTCTGTTACTTGAACTCTGAAAAATGTATTTGGCCTACAATTTCTGAGGCTGGTAACTAATGAACCTATCCTCTGTAGCAGAGGTAACTCTGGGTCTTCCATTTCTGTGGTGGTTCTCATGAGAGCCAGAGCCAGTTTCATCATAGCGCTTGATGGTTTTTGGAACTGCACTTGAAGAAACTTTTAAAATTCTTGAAATTCTCCGTATTGACTGACCTTCATGTCTTAAAGTAATGATGTCGTTTCTTTGCTTTTTTTGAGCTGTTCTTGCATTATTGTGGATTTGGTCTTTTACCAAATAGGGCTGTCTTCTGTAATCCCCCCCTCCCCTTGTCACAAAACTGATTGGCTCAAACGCATTAAATAGTAAATCAATTCCACAAATGATCTTTTAAGAACGCACATCTGTTAATGAAGCCTCATGAAGCTGTTTGAGAGAATGCCAAGAGTGTGCAAAGCTGTCAAGGCAAAGGGTGGATATTTGAAGAATCGCAAATATATTTAGATTTGTTTAACACTTTTTTGGTTACTACATGATTCCATATGTTATTTCATAGTTATTTCATAGTTTTGATGTCTTCACTATAATTCTACAACATTATAAATAGTAAAAAATAAAGAAAAACCCTTGAAGGAGTAGGTGTTCTAAAACTTTTGACCTGTAGTGTATGCTGTAGAGATGTGGGGCTGCCTACCTGAGTCCATCGCAGGTGCTCATGCTAACCGTTGACACACTGTCATTCACAATGGTGCCGTGGTAGTAGCAGTGGTCCTGGAGAAGATAATTAATTAAAAGGTTTAAGGGCCTTCTAATCAAGACACTTCTACACAGCCTCCTGCTACCTATCAAGGGTTTGTTATAATCACTTACCACATCCCGAGGTGTAGAGGTGACTGGTGTACCATCCTCAGTGTAGTAAGTCTCACTATAGTCGTTGGTGAGTAATTCGCTGAGGGAACCAAAATAAAGTTATTACATTATTTCATCAGGCACCTACATGTTCAAAGGAATTCATGCTGTGGTAAAACAAAATTGTGTCATTCCATTAATGACGCTTGACAATGATGCAGTGTGCGATTATAAAGGAGAACTGAAAATTACACTGGTAAGACAGTTATCTACATACTGACCGTTCTTGTTAAGGGGAATGAAGAAGGATGTGATCATTCTACTGATGTTGTGTGAGAGGTTAACATTTGAGAAAAAGATTGAAGGAGGCTTTTGCTAGAGTACATACCCATTCTTCTCCAGATGCATCACAATGTCTTTCCCACCCACTCTCATTGCATACTTCAGAGTTTCTAGTCTGGATGACTGATGGAGAGAATTAGGTCACACTTTATATGGATAGTTTACTATACTATCAACAAACTCTGTTGATAAGCAACTGCTTGCTACGTTTAGAGATAGGGTTAGTGTCACGTTCACGGTCTTCAAACTCCCTGTCATAGATGAGCCAAGGCACAGCGTGCATGTAATTCCACATCTTTTAATAAAGCAAAACTTTCACACAAAAAAAACAACAGATAACCAGAAACCGACCGTGACGCAATCGTGGCGCGCACAAACACACACAGAGAAAATAAATAATTACCCACAAACACAGGTGGGGAAAAGGCTACCTAAGTATGATACCCAATCAGAGACAACGATAGACAGTTGCCTCTGATTGGGAACCATACCCGGCAAAAAAACAAAGAAATAGAAAACATAGAATGCCCACCCAAATCACACACTGACCTAACCAAATTGATAAATAAAAAGGCTCTCTAAGATCAAGGCGTCACAGTTAGGGTAAGGGTTAAGTTTAAGGTGAGGGTTAATAGATAGTTAGTTGAAATGTTACTGATAGACTGTAGATACTTTGTAGAGCATCTACAGATGGACTATCCAAACAAAGTGTTACAGAGAATTAGGATTAGTTGATACCCTAGATGCAGTATAATATCTCCTCACTACATTAACATGGTTGGTCTTCCACCACTTTATTACAAGCAATAAACACAGTTGTTAACTTCTTTGGGATAGGGGGCAGCATTTTCACTTTTGGATGAATAGCGTGCCCAGAGTAAACTGCCTCCTATTCAGTCCCAGATGCTAATATATTAATATTATTATTAGTATTGGATAGAAAGCTTCTAAAACTGTTTGAATTATGTCTGTGAGTATAACAGAACTCATATGGCAGGCAAATCCAAACAGGAAGTGGGAAATCTGAGGTTTGTAGTTTTTGAACTCAGCCCCTATCGAATTCACAGTGGGATATGGGTTATTTTGCACTTCCTACGGCTTCCACTAGATGTCAAACGTCTTTAGAATGTTGTTTCAGGCTTCTACTATGAAGTGGGAGCGAATGAGAGCTGTTTGACTAAGGGGTCTGGCAGCAGCCTCGTTCTCAGTCACGCGCGTTCACATGAGGTATCTCTCGTTCCATTGCTTTTCTACAGAAAATGGAATTCTCCGGTTGGAACATTATTGAACACTTATGATAAAAACATCCTAAAGATTGATTCTATACTTAGTTTGACAAGTTTCTTCGACCTGTAATATAACTTTTTGAACTTTTCGTCCGACTAGACCTGAATGCGAGTTTGGATTTGTTTACCAAACGCCCTAAGAAAATAAGCTATTTGGACATAAATGATGGACATTATCGAACAAAACAAACATTTATTGTGGAACTGCGATTCCTGGGAGTGCATTCTGATGAAGATCATCAAAGGTAAGTGAATATTTATAATGCTATTTCTGACTAATATTGACTGCGCAACATGGCAGATATTCCTTTTGGCTGGTTTGGGCTCTGAGCGCCGTACTCAGATTATGCTTTTTCCGTATTTTTGAAATCTGACACAGCGGTTGCATTAAGGAGAAGTCTATCTAAAGTTCCCTGCATAACACTTGAATTTTCATCAACATTTATAATGAGTATTTCTGTGAATTCATGTGGCTCTCTGCAAAATCACAGCATGTTTTTGAACCACTGAACATAACACACCAATGTAAAATTAGATTTTTGGATATAAATATGCACTTTATCGAACAAAACATACTGTATTGTGTAACATGAAGTCCTATGAGTGTCATCTGATGAAGATCATCAAAGGTTAATGATTAATTTGATCTCTATTTGTGCTTTTTGTGACTCCTCTCTTTGGCTGGAAAAATGGCTGGGTTTTTCTGTGGCTTGGTGGTGACCTAACATAATCGTTTGAGGAGCTTTCACTGTAAATAAAAAAAATTATCAGACACTGTGGCTGGATTAATGAGAATTGTATCTTTAAATGGTGCCTAATACTTGTATGTTTGAGAAATTTGATTTATGAGATTTCTGTTGATTTGTTTTTGGCGCCCTGCAATTTCATTGGCTGTTGTCTAGGACTGGGGTGGAACAGGTTAACAAATAATATTTTGGTATTGGTGTGTATTTCACATCAAAACAGCTCCTGTGCAGGAAGGAAGAACAGGAGAAGACTTACTTGTGTTTCTCTTTTCTGCAGAGAATGTAGCCTGATGGGTCGGACCACCTCATAGTCGCTCACTCCTTCAAGAGGACCATGACTTACTGTGGGGCGATAGAGAGGGAGATGGAGTGGTAGAGAGATGAGAGAAAATTCAAGAATGGACCCACTTTGTCTATCCCCACACTGATCCTACCTATTCTAAACATAATAACCTGGAGAGGATGATGTTAACCTGCTTGTCTCCAGGCATTGACTGGTCCAATGGTAAGGAACATTCAGGTGGCAGTATAGCAGTGTTTTGCCCTTGAACTGCAGCAGCACAATCCCGGCTTTCCTTATATAAGTTACTCTATTGAAATTCCAGATCTCCTGAACGTTTTGATCGTCTGGTTGTTCATCAACTTCCAGCCACTTTATCCCCTCAGTCCCTTGTGCAGCCAACCCTGTAATTATGGGTATGGGTTATTCCATTTTGTGTGTCTACCAAACCATGACAAATTAATGTGTGGTGCGTACACTAACAACATAGTTGGACCTTTGGTTGAGCTACGGCAACTATCTTGTAATGAAAGCTTCTGCTGACTTGGCCCTATCTTTTAATAAGCGAGGCCTTTGTGCGGAACTTTAATGCATTTCATTATTGTTTACACATTGTTTCGTCTAACTACAGTATGAATACCGCAAATACACAATGAACACAGGCTGTTTAACCCTTGCATACGATAATAGACTGCGATAGACTTGCGTCCTGTCCAGGGGGTGTACTTGTACATCAGTCTGCCTCACTCTACAGAAACAGGACATACTGTAGGCTCCTGCTCCTATGAGCATTCCAGCAATAATTATACTTTGTGTTATGTTTTGTTCGTGTATGACACAAATGGATCCAGATGCTTCGTTATTTTGATGCCCTTTCTTGTTCTCTGTCAGGCCTGTTTTGATTTGTACTTGACCATGGCAATTGAATTGCAGTACATATCCACTGCTTTGTGATTGGGCCACAGAGGAACATTGGGAATTATGTAATTATATTGGTCATTTTGTTTTCCCGTCACTTCCACCTTTGCGCAATAGCTGTGGGATGAGGTTATTCTTTTGGTAAACGTCTGGGTATTTTCAAGTGAATTTGCATGATTTGCTGGCTTTTTAATTGTATGTTTTACAACGAACTGTTCACATTAAAACAAACAATACTGAGCAAATGAGGCAGTCTCATTCCATGTCTCTACTTATTGGAAGAGCTAAGGTTTTGAAATACTGGCCCAAGACAATCATGGGGAATGTACCAGAGAATGCAATTATCTGTGTTTTCATTCTAACCATTCCTCGGATTTATTCATTGTGGAAACTGTTTACCGTTTAAGAACCAAACGGAAGCAAACAGAGCAATATGATAGTTTCTGTTGGACAAATTCAGGAAGGTCCCTCCTCGTTTGATTCGGGTTGCTTACGTTTAAGAAATGTTTTTCAACAAAATCTGCATAACAAATGCACCCTACGTGTGTCAATACTTACTAACACTACTACAATGATGTTTCCCAATAGTTGTTGTGAAAATGAGTCTAAGTTAAGGTTTCATCACTAAGCGTATTTACAGGGGCTTACAGATACTCACCTCACCTGATCAGGTAAGGAGAAAGAGAGAGAGAGAAAGAGAGTGAGAGAACTGAGAAATGTGACATTGTTGTGGTACAAAGTCCAGTTTCAGCCACACAATTTCACAAAAGTACTCTCTGTCTGTTATCTGTCCATATTCATTGACCGTAATTACTACTGTAACTATTATACTATGTAGAACTGATAGCACTGTCTAGTGCTCTGTCGGTGCCACAGGTCTTCATGATGACTTTCTGTATTTCCATAAGCCATGAAAGAAACAAATGGATGAAAAGTAGTTTTGACTGAAATATACACTGATTAAAGTGGATTTAACAAGTGACATCAATAAGGGATCATAGCTTTCAGCTGGATTCACCTGGTCAGTCTATGTCATCCTAATGTTTTGTACACGCATTGTACTTTGGCTGCTATTTCGGATTCTGTTACTTAACAAATCCATGGGGAAATCTGAAAACATTATTTCACTCCCTCAGAAAAACATATACAGTAGAGATATTCTTTGCCCCCCTTCATCTAAATATTTTTGCTTCAGTATTAAACAACTCATATTATATTTATTCCTCACTTTAGAAATCCTTGTTTTACTTTCTCCCATAAAAATATATATACAGTCACTGTAGTAGTCTGAATAAAGTGCACTGAGAAGATGACTGACTGGGGTTTAGTTAACCTGGCATTGTATTGTGTGGAGATGGGTGTATCCAATGACTTACCTGAGAGATTGAGTGAAGCAGTTAGGGTAAAGATCCACAATATATGTTTATGTGCCATTGTCGACGTGCAGACAGCTGCTGAAACAGAAGAGAGTGACTGGGGGCTTTATAGGTTACATGGCTGCATGCTCATGTCATGTTATCTACCGTCCACAGGCCACACCTTATTAGTATCACAGCCACTTCCTGATTGTAATAGCTAGTGTACACACAACTTGCTACAGTGCGTGTGTCCCAAATGGCACCCTGTTCCCTATAAAGTGTCAAATGTAGTACTCTACAGAGGGAATAGAGTGACATTTGGGATGTACACAGTGACTTGTATAAACACACTCCAGGTTAATTGAAAGAATGCAGGGGAAAATACCAGGTACCAATGGTGTTGAAGGTGTTTACACAACATTCTTTTTGCATAACTTCGGCTTTTTTCCTGTAACCTCCCATCCTACCAACATACACACGCATGCAAGCACACACACACACACACACACACACACACACACACACACACACACACACACACACACACACACACACACACACACACACACACACACACACACACACACACACACACACACACACACTCACACACACTCACACACACACACAATGGTAACGGTTAGAAAATATATATTTGTCAATTCACTTTAATTAGTTTAAACCAGTTTCTGTAGAAGCTATGTTCCCACAGTTCCCTTTATCATTGCAATACAGAGATTAGTAACAGTAAGTTAATACATTTTTATTTGTAGCTTTTTATTTAGAAGACTTAGTTCTCCTTTAGCTTGCCTGAAACCCATGAGTCAGCTTGAAACAGCTTGTGGTCTGTATGATGATGATGATGATGATGATGATGATGATGATCACTGTAAATTTCCTATTTAGGAGTTTCATAAAGCAGTTCACTTCTGTTTTCTACGTTGTCACACTCTGTCACAGTCTGTTCATATATAGCCGAGACAATTCATTGTCCATGTCAAATAAAGACTTGAACCCTATCAGTAGCAGTTTTGCTGCCCAGCGGCTCTCTCACCCACTATACGCATGCTTAGATCACACCCAAAATACTGACGTCTTAGAAGACAAGAAGGCTGTCTCTCACACTAGAGATTATTTTTTTTCATGTATTTTATTTCACGGGTAGGCTAGTTGAGAACAAATTCTCATTTGCAACTGCTACCTGGCCAAGATAAAGCATAGCAATTCGACACATACAAAAACACAGAGTTACAGATGGAATAAACAAAACATAGTCAATAATACAGTAGAACAAAAGAAAACAAGAAGTCTATGTACAGTGAGTGCAAAGGCCATTCCAGAACACTGGGGAGAAATGTATGCTGTGTCCCTGGGGATCTAATAATAGCAAAAATACATAAGTCATAATTTCTTCTCAGATGAGACCATCTCTCTACTTTAATTATATAAACTACCCTATTGGTACACTAGATGTAGGCCTACTACCTATTTTAAAGTGTGTGGTTTTTCAATTATCTGGTGGCACTGTGATACATGGTTGACAATGAAAGAATGAGGTGCCCTGAGGCCAGTTGGCTGGGAAGCTGGGAAGGACCCATCTCAAGAATGTCTTGGTTGAGAATAGGGTCACTCTGGGTTATGTCACTGTTCACTGCATTGGCAAAGATGTTGGTTGCTCAATCAGTAAGAAATGCACTGTGATTAGGGCTGTGACGGTGACCATATTACCGTTACTCCGGTGGTCACGAGTCATGAAGGCAGTCAAATTCCACGTGACCGTTTAGTCACGGTAATTAGGCTTCTGCAAGCTCTGATGCTTCTGATGGTCATTAGTAGCCTACCAAACTTTCTAACTGCCTGGTACTCAGCACTCTATTGTCCCTCTAATCACTCTTGATATCAATGCAAATGTGATCTAAAATCTAACCAAACACTTAATGAGACTCATCAGCTCATGTTGTGCAACATTTCTATAGGCTATGCAATTGTGTGAAAAAACAGAGTGATGGCCTTTGTTAAAAAGAGGAGTCTCCCATCAGCTTTATATAGGCTAGGCCAACTATATTTATTTCTCAACCTTCCTAATATTAAGTACATTGCTTCTCTTTACAACAGGAGTATAGCCTTCCTGGCTGGCATTAAAATGAACCACGGGAAAAGCATCCTCCTTACATTTTTAAATGTTGTTTTATTTTTATTATTTTTATTTTACCCCCTTTTCGCCCCAATTTCATGTATTTTTTCCTGTTGCTCCTGTTTTGAGACAGGTGCATGATAATGGTCCATTCAAAATAAAAACAAATTTCACATATATATTATTTAGTATATGTAGAGACAAGATTAAATCAAGAATAGTGTGATGGGTGACATTATTAGCTAGTCAGTTGTGAATGACAGTTTTTCACTTTTGAATGATGTCCAGTTTAAGGCAAGAAACAGCCATGCTTTTTTTGTGCAACTTTTTAAAATCATAGTTGCACACCTTATGTAGCCTAGCCCATAGCCCATAAGGTTTGTATCACACCTAAAGTGGCCAAATAAATTCTCAAAATGAAGCACATTAGTCCGCTTTACAACTGGTGTAGAGCCTAACTGGCATACAAACAAACATGCATGAGTTTCAAGTTTGGGGAAGATAATTTTCACCATAAAAAAAGCACCTTCCTTATAAAAGCATTACATGCATAATGGCATTTATGGTCACTTTTGAGAATGGTGTTTTCCTGCTAATGGCACATTCGCGCTTATAGACTACTGCCGTGTGCGCATTGCTGAGCTTATAATGTGAAGAAATAGCCTAATAGTTTATCAACATTTTAAAATGTTTTATTTTATTTTTATTTTATTTTACCCCCTTTTCGCCCCAATTTCGTGGTATCCAATTGTTAGTAGTTACTATCTTGTCTCATCGCTACAGCTCCTGTACGGGCTCGGGAAAGATGAAGGTCGAAAGCCATGCGTCCTCCGAAACACAACCCAACAAATCCGCACTGCTTCTTAACACAGCGCGCATCCAACCCGGAAGTCAGCCGCACCAATGTGTCGGAGGAAATACCGTGCACCTAGCGACCTGGTTAACGCGCACTGCGCCCGGCCCGCCACGGGAGTCGCTAGTGCGCGATGAGACAAGGATATCCCTACCGGCCAAACCCTCCCTAACCCAGACGACGCTAGGCCAATTGTGCGTCGCCCCAAGGACCTCCCGGTGCGGCCGGCTGCGACAGAGCCTGGGCTCGAACCCAGAGTCTCTGGTGGCACAGCTAGCACTGAGATGCAGTGCCCTAGACCACTGCGAGTTTATCAACATTTTAAGCTAAAGGTTCTCATCTGTTGTGTCAAGCTCATTGCTAAAAATAGGTTATTTGATGATAGTGGTTGTATTCATTTGGGATCTATCGCTTCCCACAACAGTCCCAGACTGTTTGGATTATTTATTTCTCGCCCAGAATAGGTCAACTGTTGTACTTTGAGGGATAGTAGATTGACATAAGCTAGTGCTTTTGTTGTTCGTTAGGCCTACTCCTCTTGTTGGCTGATGAAAAGTAAATGTAGACAGTTCTTACAATATCTTCAAAATTGATGTGTTTGTCTTCACTTGTAGCCTATGAGAAAGACCCATGATCACATGACATAGAGAGAGGTGCTTCGGCAAGCAGCTGGGAGAAGGGAATTATAATTATTATATTCAGCCAGAAGGGCACAACAGCCACTGGCTGCAAAATGCCAGGAAATTCTAAATATTATCAATTGCTAGTCAAATTATGAATGAGAGACTGATGAAGGGTGTACAGCCTGCACAAAAAACAAAGCAGAGCTCATGCCTTTCATGCAACTTTAAAGAAATCATCATTAGATTCGATATCATACAGCCTTGGAATGTATTAAAAATCAAAACATATACCCCGTCATTTGTATCACAACTAAAGTTGCATAAATAACTAAATAAATTATAATATAGGAGTTTCTTTGTTAACCGCTCAACACAGAATAGCTGCATGTGTGCACTCCCTCAAATCGTTTGGAGAAAATATCCTTCCTATTTTATTCAGCTATGTTCAATTGTATTCTTCATACTATAAAACAATATAAAATAATTAAACGGAATTCTAAGCAAATCTTGTCTGCTAAATGAACTAGTGTAGCCGAAAGCTATATGGCATAGCCAGATCAGGGCCTAACACAAGGACAACTCAGAGTATGCTATTCTTGTCTTTTGAAATAGACTACATTTTCTTCATATCATGTTTCTTTAGAACTGTCTAAAATATATAATGGATTCATTGTGATGGTGTAGGCTATATTACATGGATTTTTTCAACTTTTAAAAATGTAGATGTTCCAAAGGTCTGCTTCAGTAGCTTGTAGGCTATGCGTGGAAGCCAGGAGAAACTAAATGCGTTTATGTTAATTAACGGTCAATTACCGTGAGACCGACAGTTATTTGCTTGACATTCATCAGCTTACAAAATGTCATGACTGCCACAGACCTAACTGTGATTTTATTTATTTTGGGGTAAAACAATTTGTACAGTTTAAAAACAATTTAAAAGTACAAAGAAGTCCAACAAGATACCACAATTATTTCCAAGGTAGTCCTCTGTGTAGCTTGGTTAATGTGAGCTATCACGAGATCAGACTGGTTCCACCAGACTATTGGGCTCTGGCTAGGTGAGGTGAAATCATAGGCTTAGATCAGACTGGTTCCACCAGACTATTGGGCTCTGGCTAGGTGAGGTGAAATCATAGACTTAGATCAGGCTGGTTCCACCAGACTATTGGGCTCTGGCAAGGTGAGGTGAAATCATAGACTTAGATCAGACTGGTTCCACCAGACTATTGGGCTCTGGCTAGGTGAGATGAAATCATAGACTTAGATCAGGCTGGTTCCACCAGAATATTGGGCTCTGGCTAGGTGAGTTGAAATCATAGACTTAGATCAGACTGGTTCCACCAGACTATTGGGCTCTGGCTAGGTGAGATGAAATCATAGACTTAGATCAGGCTGGTTCCACCAGAATATTGGGCTCTGGCTAGGTGAGGTGAAATCATAGACTTAGATCAGGGCCGTTCAATGTCGGTCCTGGAGGGCCGAAACACTTCTGTTTTTCATCCTCTCCTTCTAATAAGGGACTAAGTCAGACCTAATAAGGGACACCAGTTGGGTGCAATTAACTACCAGGTAGAAACAAATACCAGTTGTGTTACAGCCCTCCAGGACTGACAGTGAACAGCCCTGACTTACTGTAGATAGACATCGCATCTTTGTATGTCCCATTATGACATCTGTGACAGTACGGGCAGCACCATTGAAGCAATCTCTATTGTGAAGCAGCTACTCTTCCTGGGGTCCGGCAAAATTAAGGTAGTTACACAATTTTAAAAACATAACAGATTTCCCAAAACACTAAGTATGTGCCCTCAGGCCCCTACTCCAATCCACTTATCTACAACACAAAATCCATGTGTACGTGTGTATAGTGCGTATGTTATCATGTGTGTGTATGCATGTCTGTCCCTATGTTTGTGTTGCTTCACGTGTATTTTTATCTGTTTTTTTATCTGATTCAACTGCTTGCATCAGTTACCTATTGTGGAATAGCGTTCCATGTAGTCATGGCTCTATGTAGTACTGCAGTTCCCATAGTCTGTTCTGGACTTGGGGACTGTGAAGAGGCCTCTGGTGGCATGTATTGTGGGGTATGCATGGGTGTCCGAGTTGTGTGCTAGTAGTTTAAACAGACAGCTCAGTACATTCAGTTTGTCAACACTTCTTACAAAAACAAGTAGTAATGAAGTCATTCTCTCCTCCACTCTGAGCCATGAGTATCATTAATGTTATCTCTCTGTGTACATTTAAGGGCCAGCCATGCTGCCCTGTTCTGAGCCAATTGTCATTTTCCTAAGTCCATCCTTGTGGCACCTGACCACACGATTGAATAGTAGCGCTTTATTATGGACAGACTTCCCCCTCAGTTTAGCTACTGTTGTATCAACATGTTTCGACTATGATAGTTTACAATCCAGGCTTACTCCAAGCAGTGTAGTCACCTCAACTTGCTCAATTTCCACATTATTCAATACAATATTTAGTTGAGGTTTAGCGTTTAGTGAATGATTTGTCCCAAATACAATGCTTTTAGTTTTTGAAATATTTAGGACCAACTTATTCCGTGCCACCCATTCTGAAACTAACTGCAGCACTTTCTTAAGTGATGCAGTCATTTAAATCGCTGTAGTAGCTCATTGTGTATAGAGTTGAGTCATCTGCATACATAGACACACTGGCTTTACTCAGAGCACACTGGCTTTGAGTAAAGCCAGTGTGTCTATGTATGCGGCCGACTCAACACTATTCACATCAGTTACTACAGCATGTCGTTAGTAAAGATTGAAAAAAGTAAGGGGCCTACACAGCTGCCCTGGGGAATTCCTGAATCTACCTGGATTAAGTTGGAGCGGCATCCATTAAAGAACACCCTCTGTGTTCTATCAGACAGGTCAGTCTTTATCCACAATATAGCAGGGGGTGTAAAGCCATAACAATCAATAATGTCAAAAGCCACACTGAGGTCTTTCAAAATATCCCCTCATCAATTTCTCTCCGCCAATCATCAGTCATTTGTGTAAGTGCTGCGCTTGTTGAATGTCCTTCCCTATAAGAGTTCTGAAAGTCTGTTGTTCATTTGTATATTATAAAAGTATTTTTTTTTCCCAAAGGTTTACTATGAGTTGGTAACAGGCAGATTGGTTGGCAATTTGAGCCAGTAAAGCAGACTTTACTATTTTTAATTAGCAGAAGGAAATGTGGTTCCCTCCAGGCCTGAAGGCACACACTTACTAGTAGGCTTAAATTAACGATATGGCAAATAGGAGTGGCAATATCGTCCGCTATTATCCTCAGTAATTTTTTCATCCAAGTTGTCAGACCCGGGTTGCTTGTCATTGTTGATAGACAACAATAATCTTTTCACTTCTTCCACACTCACTTTACGGAATTCAAAATGATGCTTGTCTTTTATCATTTGATCAGTTAGACTTGGATGTGTAGTGTCAGCATCTGTTGCTGACATGTCATTCCTAAATGTGCTAATCTTGCCAATTAAAAAATCATTAAAGTAATTGCCAATATAAGTTGGTTTTGTGATGAATGAGCAATGTGATTCAATGAATGATGGAGCTGAGTTTGCCTTTTTGCCCAACATTTTATTTAAGGTGCTGCAGAGATTTTTACTGTCATCATTCATATAATTTATATATATAATATAGTTTCATATTATAGTTTCTTATTTTTATTCAGTTTAGTCACATGATTTGCCAATCTGTTGTGCAGCCAGACTTATTTGCCATTCCTTATACCTCATCCATCTCAACCATACAATTTTCCAATTCCTCATCAATCCATAGGGATTTAACAGTTTTTACAGTCATTTTCTTAATGGGTGCATGCTTATTAGTAACTGGAATAAGCATTTTCATAAATGTGCCAAGTGCAGCGTCTGGTTGCTCCTCATTACACACCACAGACCAATAAATGATTTACATCAACAACATAGGAATCACTACAAAACGTATTGTATGACCTCTTATACACTATATTAGGCCAAGCCTTTGGAACTTTGATTTTCCAAGATATGGCTACCATATTGTGATCACTACATCCGATGGATCTGGATGCTGCTTTCAAGCAAATTTCTGCAGCATCCATAAAGATGTGATCAATACATGTTGATGATTTCATTTTTGTGCTGTTTGTAACTACCCTGGTAGGATGACTGATAACCTGAACCAGGTTACAGGCACGGGTTACAACTTTTTCTTGAGTGGGCAGCTTGATGAAAGCCAGTCAATATTTAAATCACCCAGAAAATATACCTCTCTGTTGATACCACATACATTATCAAGCTTTTCACACACTTTATCCAGATACTGACTGTTAGCACTTTGTGGTCTATAGCGGCTTCCCACAATAATGGGCTTTAGGTGAGGCAGATGAACCTGTAGTCATATTACTTGAACAGTATTTAAAATGAGTTCCTCTCTAAGCTTTACACGAATGTGCTTCTGAATATTAACAGCAACACCTCCACCATTGGTATTTCTGTCTATTCTGTAAATGTTATAACCATGTATTGCTACCACTGTATTATCAAAGGCATTATCTAAGTGAGTCTCAGAGATGCGAGTTGACAAACAAACTGAAAGGGTACACACCTGGAGTGTGTTGTTTGAACAGGTAGGAGGCAAGTTTGGTGATTCCCTGCCGCCTGCAGTTATGGAATGTTTTCTCACAAGTATAATTGATTGGCTGATCCCTCCTGGTGACCTGGATGAAATCATGGGATCCGTTCTTAACCTATAGGAAGTCCCACCCAGTTGACTACTTGAAAATGGTGAGTCCTCAATGGTTCTGCATATGCTAAAACAGGGTTTTGGGCACTAGTGTTGTCTATCTAAGTCTAAGTTTTCAGATGCTTTAGCCTCCCCTAGTGGGTAAGGTATGTATGTGTGTAGGGTTCCTGTAGCCTATCTCCCAATCCGTTAAAGCATTTCCATCTGAAAATATAGTGACTTCAGAGCAACCAAATATATTTTTTTCTTCTTTCATGTACCTTTCACATCTACAGAACATTTGTTATTCCTTGTACCTGAAATTCAGATGATGAAACTATCATTATTCCACATTGACAGAAGAAGCCATGTGACAGACAATGATTTCAGACATAGACAGTGACGAAATGTGTCAAAGGGCAACTGGGATGTTTCATTGATCTCTCTTTATTTGTTTTTCTGCAGGGGACAGCAGAGAGACAGAGCAGGGAGACACACCAGGAGATGTAACGGGACAGGGGAATCACTGAGGAGTGGTGGTCACAGGCTGATGACCCAATAGCTGGTCCAAGGGCACTTTTTTGGAGGTGTGACATGCAGAGATGGCCAGCAGGTTACCATATATCTATCAGTGTAAATACTCACCACTGACCACTGAGCAATCTTCATTTTAGAGCAATGTTATGTCATTATTCATTAGGTAACACAGTGAGTTTACACCAGTGTCTAGGCCAGAATCAAAATCTCATGTGAACACTGGCCTCTGGTGAGCTGTTTTCATCTGTGCTAGGACAGACTAACCTTTGACAGTAAAATTATGTGAGGAAAGAATACCACCACAAGAGGGAGATCTCTCCTCATTAATCCCTCAGTCTCTCAAGCCAAGTGAATCTGCACTCCCCAGTGAATCTCAACTAAGCTGCCTGCCTGCTCTACCTGCCTGATCATCTTCCCTGCCTGATCTTCTTCCCAACCTGATCTTCTTCCCAGCCTGATCTTCTTCCCAGCCTGATCTTCTTCCTAGCCTGATCTCCTCTCATTCCCTGCCTGCCTGCCTGCCCTGCCCGCTCTGCTTCCCAGCCTGCCTGCTCTCCTTCACTGCCTGCCTGTTCTCCTTCCCTGCCTGCCTGCTCTCCTTCTCTGCCTGCCTGCTCTCCTTCCCTGCCTGCCTACCCTGCTAATCTGCCTGCACATCTACCCTGCCTGTCTGCTTCCCTGCCCTGCTTACTCTGCTTCCCTGCCTGCCTGCTCTCCTTCCCTGCCTGCCTGCCTACCCTGCTCATCTACCTGCATGTCTACCCTGCCTGTCTGCTTCCCTGCCCTGCCTACTCTGCTTCCTTGTCTGCCTGCTCTCCTTCCCTGCCTACTCTGCTTCCCTGCCTACTCTGTTTCCCTGCCTGCCTGCTCTCCTTCCCTGTCTGCCTGCTCTCCTTCCCTGCCTGCTCTCCTTCCCTGTCTGCCTGCTCTCCTTCCCTGCCGGCCTGCTCTCTTTCCCTGCCTGCCTGCTTTCCTTCCCTGTCTGCCTGCTCTCTTTCCCTGCCTGCCTGCTCTCCTTCCCTGCCTGCCTGTCTGCTTCCCTGCCTGCCTGTCTGCTTCCCTGCCCTGCCTACTTTGTTTCCCTGCCTGCCTGCTCTCCTTCCCTGTCTGCCTGCCCGGGGCCGATATGAGCACAAGGGCAGGGCAAAGGGAGAACTGCTGGCTGGGGTTGCTTGCTCATCTCTCTGTGGGACAATGTGACTTTATTGATTGCAGACAGACAGACATTCCAGCCTAGCGGCATTGGGATGCTTTAGGGTAGAGCCTTGTTGCCAGGGACACAGTAATCTGTTATATGGCTGGTTTGCCCTTGATGACAGAGGGAAAGCGTGTTGCATGACGGTGCACCACCCTTTTACAATTGGATTTCTATGCACTATTTATAATGCATGTCACCAATGAAGAAAGACAAAGCATACCATCCCTGACAGTAAGAAAAATGCCTGCATGACAATTTGGGGAGACAGAAGGGAGATTAAGCTAGAATTTGGGATTGGATCTTCTTATGCAGAACACTTTCTCTAATAGGCATCATGTTGCATGATTCCTGATTCCCTGGCACTGCAGAAGGAGATGAATCTGCACCTTGAAACTGTAGCTTGTCTGTAGAACTGATAATTATGTTATGATATTATTTAGAATGCAAGGTGATTAGTAGATGTTCTTTAGTTATTTAGAATGCAAGGTGATTAGTAGATGTTCTTTAGTTATTTAGAATGCAAGGTGATTAGTAGATGTTCTTTAGTTATTTAGAATGCAAGGTGATTAGTAGATGTTCTTTAGTTATTTAGAATGCAAGGTGATTAGTAGATGTTCTTTAGTTATTTAGAATGCAAGGTGATTAGTAGATGTTCTTTAGTTATTTAGAATGCAAGGTGATTAGTAGATGTTCTTTAGTTATTTAGAATGAAAGGTGATTAGTAGATGTTCTTTAGTTATTTAGAATGAAAGGTGATTAGTAGATGTTCTTTAGTTATTTAGAATGCAAGGTGATTAGTAGATGTTCTTTAGTTATTTAGAATGCAAGGTGATTAGTAGATGTTCTTTAGTTATTTAGAATGCAAGGTGATTAGTAGATGTTCTTTAGTTATTTAGAATGAAAGGTGATTAGTAGATGTTCTTTAGTTATTTAGAATGAAAGGTGATTAGTAGATGTTCTTTAGTTATTTAGAATGCAAGGTGATTAGTAGATGTTCTTTAGTTATTTAGAATGAAAGGTGATTAGTAGATGTTCTTTAGTTATTTAGAATGAAAGGTGATTAGTAGATGTTCTTTAGTTATTTAGAATGAAAGGTGATTAGTAGATGTTCTTTAGTTATTTAGAATGAAAGGTGATTAGTAGATGTTCTTTAGTTATTTAGAATGAAAGGTGATTAGTAGATGTTCTTTAGTTATTTAGAATGAAAGGTGATTAGTAGATGTTCTTTAGTTATTTAGAATGAAAGGTGATTAGTAGATGTTCTTTAGTTATTTAGAATGCAAGGTGATTAGTAGATGTTCTTTAGTTATTTAGAATGAAAGGTGATTAGTAGATGTTCTTTAGTTATTTAGAATGAAAGGTGATTAGTAGATGTTCTTTAGTTATTTAGAATGAAAGGTGATTTGTAGATGTTCTTTAGTTATTTAGAATGAAAGGTGATTAGTAGATGTTCTTTAGTTATTTAGAATGAAAGGTGATTTGTAGATGTTCTTTAGTTATTTAGAATGAAAGGTGATTAGTAGATGTTCTTTAGTTATTTAGAATGAAAGGTGATTAGTAGATGTTCTTTAGTTATTTAGAATGCAAGGTGATTAGTAGATGTTCTTTAGTTATTTAGAATGCAAGGTGATTAGTAGATGTTCTTTAGTTATTTAGAATGAAAGGTGATTTGTAGATGTTCTTGAGTTTTTTAGGATAAAATGTGGTTTGTTAAACTGACTTCTACATTTGATGCTCTCAAACACAGCCAATGTTTGTCTGTGGTACTAATCTGCAGATGGGGTTACTTTGGGGTCTTACTGCAAGTTTGGGACTTGAAATAAGAGCAGGCATAATGTTGCCTACTACCCATGTTATATTATGCTCTCTTAAAATAACCCTCTTGTCTTCTCTGCTATATTTAGAAACCATTAAACACGTGAATAGTTTTATAGAATTAGTCTCATTGTGGATTTGGAGAGTCATGTCTTTTTGACCTAATTCTGTTCCTCTTTCCTTCCTTCATTCTATGATCAAGGTTCAGGGGAGGCTATATACCTTCTAATCAACCTGAGATGCTGGGCAAGGAATTATTGGCTAGGTTGAATGTTATTCCCTGCCTGTCTCTCTCTGTATGGTGAGCTGCTGATACTGATATTAGCGCTCTCCTCTCTGATCTGCTTTCTTCAAGCAGGTAACCTAGCGGTTAGAGCATTGGGACAGTAACAGAAAAGTTGCTTATTCTAATCCCCAAACCGACTGACTATGTGAAAGGTCTGTCAATCTGCCCTTGAGAAAGGCACTTAACCCTAATTGCTCCAGGGTCTCCATCAATAATGTCTGATCCATGGCCATGACCCCACTTTCTGAGGGTGTCTCAGAAGGAGTGGAATATGCAAGAAACACATTTCTATTTCACACACACTACGGGTTACACACTTGTACATGTGTAAAACAGGACAAATATAAGCACCCTATATTTTACTTTTCTCCATTGTCTGGCCCTAGTGCTTTCTACTGTGATGATGGGTATCCAAGGCCTTGCCTTGTGGTGAGTTAAGTCATCCACAAGATTGATTGATTTCTCCGGGTGACCGGTTTGAACCAGCTTAAAACAGACCGCATTAGGCCCTGGTGGGCCGGCAGTGCTCAGTTTCTCATCCAAGCAGCCATGCTAAGCACAATTAAACCTCTGAGCTCACACTGTTTCCTGCGGGGCCAGGCTCGAGACGGCTCTGTTGTGGTCAATCCTTATGTTTTTATTATTAGAGTTATATATATTACTATGTGCAAATCGCATTGGGATTTGTAGAGTATGAATTTGAATAAAAACACCCCACTGCAGGTTGCATAATAGGAGGTACCGTACTGACTGTTTGGATGACCTAATCAACTTCTGTGATTCTTATTTTTTTTTTGTGGAGAAGGGTAATAAATGTGCGCCATATTCGTGTCTTTATGGAAACGATACAGACTAACATTTGTAACACTTTTCATTGTGCTGTAAAACAGCTGTAGAATGGATCACTTCCTGTCTGACATGGATTTGCTCCACTTTGATCCTTACCAGACACATTAGTTTTGTTTTGGTATTGTAGTACAGGGCAGCCCTACTATTTAAAGTTCAATAACACTAGCTTTTCCATTGAAGGTGCTGCTGTGGATATCGCAAGCTTTAGCCAGGGTTTCCAATCCACCTAAGTCTGCAGTTAGTTACTGTAAATAAGTGCTGCTTTCCTATGTATACGTAGTGTTCTCCCTTATCCACTATGGTGTAATCTGTTGCCTCTAGGGTTCTTGGCACAGTGCTCTGAGTCCCAATGTGTCCTCTGGCGCTCAGCCTGCTCTGCTTTCAGTGAGTAAGGGAGGGAGTGAGCTGTTTCTACGACAGACACACGCAAATGACTTACTCACCGGCTCCAGTCCCAGCCGTGGGTGTGGGGAATCGTGAGTGGGGATGCTCCAGGCATGGGGAGAGGAATGGAGTGGGGAGTGGGCAGGCCTCAGCTGTAGGGATTGAGGTAAGGAGCTAGTCGCAGGCCCCAGCCATAGGAAGCAGGGAGAGTGGAGTGGGGAGAGGAGAGAGGGGAATGAACAGTGTAGAGAGTGGGGAGGGTCCAGCCTTGGGGAGCGGGGAGTCAGGATGACACACAGGAGAGGGAGCTCCAGCCTCAAGCCTGTCTGCCTGCTCTGACCTTGTCCTCCAGTCAGGATGGACAATGGGCTTGTCCCTCCCAGAGACTCTCCCGCTTTCCTCTGGTACTTTCCTTTCCTTCAACAGGCGCCAGTCCAAACGACTCCCTTCTGTACTGTAGGCAAAATATAAAGTCGGCACGGCCAAGACCTTCTTACGTAGATCCCAGATAAAATTGTTCTTGGCAGTAGTACCTAGAGACTATCATTTTGATTGTTGCTCAAGTAAATGTGGCCATTGTTGTAACTGGTAGTGGTGCGCGGATCAGCCGTTTGTTCACCCGCATCTGCACGCAAATGCTAATAACCCATCCGCAATCGCCCGACTATATGTGATGAAGTGAAATCTGAGGCCCCCATCCGCAACGGCCTGACTATATGTGATGAAGTGAAATCTGAGGCCCCCATCCGCAACCGCCCGACTATATGTGATGAAGTGAAATCTGAGGCCCGTACCTGATCCTAACCCGCAAATATAGAAACTGTGCTGTAGGCCACAGTCAGAGACGGCAGAAAAGAAATTTGGACAGGGAGTGCAGGATTTTTTTGGGGCCTCATTTAGATATGCTTCTGCTTATAATCTCAGACATTTTGTTTGGCTATTTGTTAGTTACAGTGGGGCAAAAAAGTATTTAGTCAGCCACCAATTGTGCAAGTTCTCCCACTTAAAAAGATGAGAGAGGCCTGTAATTTTCATCATAGGTACACTTCAAATATGACAGAAAAAATGAGAAAGAAAAATCCAGAAAATCACGTTGTAGGATTTTTTATGAATTTATTTGATCAATAACAAAAGTTTCTCAATACTTTGTTATATACCCTTTGTTGGCAATGACAGAGGTGAAGACTTACAGAAGAGGTTTGAGAAGGTTTTCACACGCTGTTGCTGGTATTTTGGCACATTCCTCCATGCAGATCTCCTCTAGAGCAGTGATGTTTTGGGGCTGTTGCTGGGCAACACAGACTTTCAACTCCCTCCAAAGATTTTCTATGGGGTTGAAGATCTGGAGACTGGCTAGGCCACTCCAGGACCTTGAAATGCTTCTTATGAAGCCACTCCTTCGTTGCCCGGGCAGTGTGTTTGGGATCATTGTCATGCTGAAAGACCCAGCCACATTTCATCTTCAATGCCCTTGCTGATGGAAGGAGGTTTTTACTCAAAATCTCACGAAACATGGACCCATTCATTCTTTGCTTTACACAGATCAGTCGTCCTGGTCCCTTTGCAGAAAAACAGCCCCAAAGCATGATGTTTCCACCCCCATGCTTCACAGTAGGTATGGTGTTCTTTGGATGCAACTCAGCATTCTTTGTCCTCCAAACACGACGAGTTGAGTTTTTACCAAAAGTTATATTTTGGTTTCATCTGACCATATGACATTCTCCTAATCTTCTTCTGGATCATCCAAATGCTCTCTATCAAACTTCAGACGGGCCTTGACATGTACGGGCTTAAGCAGGGGGACACGTCTGGCACTGCAGGATTTGAGTCCCTGGCGGCGTAGTGTGTTACTGATGGTAGGCTTTGTTACTTTGGTCCCAGCTCTCTGCAGGTCATTCACTAGGCCCCCCGTGGGGTTCTGGGATTTTTGCTCACCGTTCTTGTGATCATTTTGACCCCACGGGGTGAGATCTTGCATGGAGCCCCAGATCGAGGGAGATTATCAGTGGTCTTGTATGTCTTCCATTTCCTAATAATTGCTCCTACAGTTGATTTCTTCAAACCGAGCTGCTTACCTATTGCAGATTCAGTCTTCCCAGCCTGGTGCAGGTCTACAATTTTGTTTCTCTTTGGTCTTGGCCATAGTGGAGTTTGGAGTGTGACTGTTTGAGGTTGTGGACAGGTGTCTTTTATACTGATAACAAGTTCAAACAGTTGCCATTAATACAGGTAACGAGTGGAGAAGTTACAGGTCTGTGAGAGCCAGAAATCTAGCTTGTTTGTAGGTGACCAAATAGGTAACCAAATACTTATTTTCCACCATAATTTGCAAATAAATTCATAAAAAATCCTACAATGTGATTTTCTGGATTTTTTTCCTCATTTTGTCTGTCATAGTTGAAGTGTACCTATGATGAAAATTACAGGCCTCTCTCATCTTTTTAAGTGGGAGAACTTGCACAATTGGTGGCTGACTAAATACTTTTTTGCCCCATTGTAACTTGTCTATAATTAGATACATGCAGCTTCTCTTCTGTCATTGGACTACTTGTTACCCTAGAAGACTAAATCAAGCCTTGCTCATCCAGAATTATTTCTTAAATCGATAAAATGAATGCTTCAATCTAGTTGACATCAGTAAAGTTTGGTAATGTTCATAGCAAAGGAGTTTAGGGACATGGGAGACAATGAAAGAAAAAACTAAACGGGAAAGATTTTCTGCGCATTCACATTCTTTCAAGATGCTGAAAGAAAGAAATCATATTTCTCCATTCCTGTTTCCGAGTCCAAATTTACTTAGTGATTACATTTACTGCAAGAAATGCTTAATTAATTCTGCAGGAGTTCATATTAAGGATATGTGCGAGGACCTACAGTCAGTGTCCAGATTATTATTTGTTTTTCATTTAACCCATCTGAACTGCAGGTCTAGGCTACAGATCCCTTGATGTGCCAAAAGTCTATTTGACGTGGCCCCTTATAAAGTGCCTTGCAATAGTATTCATCCCCTTTGGCGTTTTTCCTATTTTGTTCCATCACAACCTGGAATTAAAATTAAAAAAAATGTGGATTTCATGTAATGGACATAGACAAAATAGTCCAAATTGGTGAAGTGAAATTTTAAAAATAACTTGTTTAAAAAAATAAAAAGCTGAAAAGTTGTGCGCTCATATGTATTCACCCCCTTCGCTATTAAGCACCTAAATAAGATCTGGTGCAACCAATTACCTTCAGAAGTCACATAATTAATGAAATAAAGTCCACCTGTGTGCAATCTAAGTGTCATATGATCTGCCACATGATCTCAGTATATAAACACCTGTTTTGAAAGGCCCCAGAGTCTGCAACACCACTAAGCAAGGGGCACCACCAAGCAAGCGGCACCATGAAGACCAAGGAGCTCTTCAGACAAGTCAGGGAGTTGTGGAGAAGTACAGATCAGGGTTGTGTTATAAAAAATATCCAAAACTTTGAACATCCCACGGAGCACCATTAAATCCATTATAAAAAAATTGAAAGAATATGGCACCACAACAAACCTGCCAAGAGAGGGCCGCCCACCAAAACTCACAGACCAGGCAAGGAGGGCATTAATCAGCGATGCAACAGAGACCAAAGATAACCCTGAAGGAGCTGCAAAGCTCCACAGCGGAGATTGGAGTATCTGTCCATAGGACCACTTTAAGGCATACACTCCACAGAGTTGGGCTTTATGGAAGAGTGGCCAGAAAAAATCCATTGTTATGCATTAGGGGGCGCTATTAAATTTTTTGGATGAAAAACGTTCCCGTTTTAAACAAGATATTTTGTCATGAAAAGATGCTCAACTATGCATATAATTGACAGCTTTGGAAAGAAAACACTCTGACGTTTCCAAAACTGCAAAGATATTGTCTGTGAGTGCCACAGAACTAATGTTACAGGCGAAACCAAGATGAAATTTCATACAGGAAGTGCGCCAGATTTTGAATGCGCTGTGTTCCAATGTCTCCTTATATGGCTGTGAATGCGCCAGGAATGAGCCTACACTTTCTGTCGTTTCCCCAAGGTGTCTGCAGCATTGTGACGTATTTGTAGGCATATCATTGGAAGATTGACCATAAGAGACTACATTTACCAGGTGCCTGTTTGGTGTCCTCCGTTGAAATGATTGCGTAATCTCCAGCTGCGTGCATTTTTCCATTTGGTTCAGAGGAGAAACCAAACTGCCACGAATGATTTATCATCGAATAGATATGTGAAAAACACCTTGAGGATTGATTCTAAACAACGTTTGCCATGTTTCTGTCGATATTATGGAGTTAATTTGGAAAAAAGTTCAGCGTTGTAATGACTGAATTTTCTGTTTTTTTTCTTAGCCAAACGTGATGAACAAAACGGAGCGATTTCTCCTACACAAATAATATTTTTGGAAAAACTGAACATTTGCTATCTAACTGAGAGTCTCCTCATTAAAAATATCCGAAGTTCTTCAAAGGTAAATAATTTTATTTGAATGCTTTTCTTGTTTTTGTGAAAATGTTGGTCAGAATTGAAGGAATGATGGATGGCGCTACATACAGGGAAATTCTTGAGGGAAACCTGTTTCAGTCTTCCAAAGACTGAGACGGAGGTTCACCTTCCAGCAGGACAATGACCCTAAGCATACTGCTAAAGCAACACTCAAGTGATTTAAGGGGAAACATTTATATGTATTGGAATGGCCTAGTCAAAGCACAGACCTCAATCAAATTGAAAATCTGTGGTATGATTTACAGATTGCTGTACACCAGCGAAACCCCTCCAGCTTGAAGGAGCTGGAGACGTTTTGTCTTGAAGAATGGGCAAAAAATCTCAGTGGCTAGATGTGCCAAGTTAATAGAGACATACCCCAAGAGAATAGTTATGCTCGCTTAGTTATGCAATAGTTATGCAAGTTTTCAGTTTTTTTGTTTTATTTCTTGTTTGTTTCACAAGAAAACATATTTTGTATCTTCAAAGTGGTAGGCATGTTGTGTGATATGATACAACCCCCCCCAAAAATATATTTTAATTCCAGTTTAAGACAACAAAATAGGAAAAATGCCAAGGAGGTGAATGCTTTCGCAAGCCACTGTAGCTCGCACTGCCATCAGTCTCTTTTACCACTTCACCAAATCTTTCCCAAACATTACTTTTTTGGCCGTCACTTCTCTTTGTTTTCAAGACTCCATTTTGCAGTTATTGAATTTACTCTGACATTGATCTTTTCGCCTCAGTGGATAAATGTTAACTTTTTCTGCCCTTCCCAAAATCATTTGGAAATTGGCGTGT
Organism: Oncorhynchus kisutch; assembly: GCF_002021735.2. NCBI lineage: Eukaryota > Metazoa > Chordata > Actinopteri > Salmoniformes > Salmonidae > Oncorhynchus > Oncorhynchus kisutch. The sequence goes on along the minus strand of NC_034181.2, from coordinate 20,160,877 downwards.
AGTCTATTTAGTGTGTGTAGAGTTAGGTCCTGAAGTTTAGGCTTACGCACTAATGCCAAAGAATGAAAGTAAAAACCTTAATGTAGGCTATAGATATAAATTGCTCAAGAATTATACATTAATGTTTTTTTTGTCTTTATTCAAACCGCCCGCCTGACTCTCACCCACTCAGTATTTCAGGACCCTAAACCTGCCCGCCCCACGTGGGTTATGACTTAACCTGGGCATCATTAGTGTCACTGGGCTTGTTTAACCACCAGTACAGCTTCCTTCCTCACAAGTCCTTACTGGTACTCTGTCTCGGCTCCTCTGCCTCGCAAACACACATGACCGCCCATTTGACGTCTTATTCAATCAAATGTATTTACAAAGCCCTTCTTACATCAGCTGATGTCAAAGTGCGGTACAGAAACCCAGCCTAAAACCCCAAATAGCAAGCAATGCAGGTGTAGAAGCACGGTGGCTAGGAAAAACTCCCTAGAAAGGAACCTAGGAAGAAACCTAGAGAGGAACCAGGCTATGAGTCCTCTTCTGGCTGTGCCGGGTGGAGATTTATAACAGAACATGGCCAAGATGTTAACATTTTCATAGATGACCAGCAGGGTCAAATAATAATATTCACAGTGGTTGTCGAGGGTGCAACAGGTCAGCACCTCAGGAGTAAATGTCAGTTGCCTTTTTATAGCCGATCATTCAGAGTATCTCTACCGCACCTGCTGTCTCTAGAGAGTTGAAAACAGTAGGTCTGGGACAGGTAGCACGTCCAGTGAACAGGTCAGGGTTCCATAGAGGCAGGCAGAACAGTTGAAACTGAAGCAGCAGCACGGCCAGGTGGACTGGGGACAGCAAGGAGTCATCAGGCCAGGTAGTCCTGAGGCATGGTCCTAGGGCTCAGGTCCTCCAAGAGAGACAAAGAAAGAGAAAAAGAGAGAGATAATTAGAGAGCATACTTAAATTCACACAGGACACCGGATAAGACAGGATAAATACTCCAGATATAATAGACTGACCCTAGCCCCCTGACACAAACTACTGCAGCATAAATACTGGAGGCTGAGACATGAGGGGTTGGGAAACACTGTGGCCCCGTCCAACGATACACCCGGACACGGCCAAACAGGCAGGATAAAACCCCACCCACCCACACAGCCCCCACACCACTGCTTGCTTAACCTGGTATCCAGCTGCACCAATGTAGGAGGAAACACCATCCAGCTGGCGACCTAAATCAGCTTGCAGGAGCCCCGCTCGCCACAAGGAGTCGCTAGAGCGCGATGGGACAAGGAAATCGCGGCTGGTCAAACCCTCCCCTAACCCGGATGACACTGGGCCAATTGTGTGCCGCCTCATGGGTCTCCCGTTCACGGCCAGCTGTGACAGTGCCTGGGATCAAACCTGGGTCTTTAGTTACGCCTAAAGCACGGTGCAGTGCCTTAGGGGCGGCAGGGTAGCCTAGTGGTTAGAGCGTTGGACTAGTAACCGGAAGGTTGCAAGGTCAAATCCCCGAGCTGACAAGGTACAACTCTGTCGTTCTGCCCCCGAACAGGCAGTTAACCCACTGTTCCTAGGCCGTCATTGAAAATAAGAATTTGTTCTTAACTGACTTGCCTAGTTAAATAAAGGGAAAAAAAAGAAAAAAAAGATTGCTGCGCCACTCGGGAGGCCAGGGATGTCCAATTCTGACATCACCCCAGTGAAGTTGAAAACAAATGGTTAAGGGTTAAGATTGCACTAACCATCCCTCTGACGTGTTCACCCAGCCCACTATCACACCCTAGCTCCATTGAAAACCATTAGCCACTGTGACAGGAAGCCACAATCTAGTTGTAGATTCCAGTGAACCAACCCCTCTGAGTAACACTTTGTTGTTTGTGAGTGGGAATGCAATACTATGGTGATTGGTGACACAGTCCACAACGCTGATGTCCTTTACCCTCCCCTCCTCCATCCCCTCTCACCCCTTCCCTTTCCTGCTCGTGTCTTGGCCCATAGGTGATCTCAGAGACAATGCAACAGCGTCGTCACCGGTAACCTGATGCTGGGCCTAGGCCAGTATTTACTATGCTAAATCTCTCTCTCTCGCTCTCTCTCTGTCCCGCTCTCTCTCTGTCCCCGTCTCTCTCTCTCTCTCTCTCTCGTTCTCTCTCTCTCTCTCGTTCTCTCTCTCCCTCTCTGTCCCTCTCGCTCTCTCTCTCTCTCTCTCTCTCTCTCTGTCCTGCTCTCTGTTAGCTAATGATACACAGAGACAGCAACAACGTGTCAACACTGTTTTTGTTCTGCTTTTAATGTTTATTATTTTGGACATTTATCAAATGACATTTAGTTAGACTGATACCAGTTTATGTTTTTATGTGCTCCATGGCAAAGGAACATATTCCTGATCTGTAGTTGATAATTCCTGATCTGTAGTCGATCATTCCTGATCTACAGTCGATAATTCATGATAATTCGATAAGCCTGTTTTTCAGATTTGAGTGGTTATGCGGTAACAATGTCAAAGGTCATGTTTATGTTTTATGTAAGACAAAGGAACCGGCACATGTATGTCGTCCTCCTCACCTGACTACAGCCTTATGTTCCTGATCTGATATTTCATATAAATTCTTCCTTTTTCCTCCATCTAATTGAAAGTGTGAATGAATGAAAATTGAGGAGAAAGGTGACCCAAAGGAGAAATAGAACATCCCTAGCAGAGTGTTGATGCTGAGTGAGGAAGGTACAGAGTACAGTACACTACAGTAGGCAGCAGCAGCATCAAAGTGTGTCACAAATGCCACCATCTGGTCAAAAGTAGTGCACTTCACAAGTAATAGGGTGACATTTTTGACCCATACCTCATCTGGAGTGGTGAAAAAAGTACTCAAATCAAATTGTATTTTTCACATGCGCCTTACAGTGAAATGCTTACTTACAAGCCCTAAACCAACAATGCAGTTAAGAAAAATAAGTGTTCAGTAAAAAATAGATAAGTAGAAAATAACAAAAACAAATAATTAAAGAGCAGCAGTAAAATTATAGTATACACATAGGGTTCCGGTACAAAGTCAATGTGCGAGGCACAGGTTAGTCGAGGTAATTGAGGTAATATGTACATGTAGGTAGAGGTAAAGTGACTATGCGCAGATAATAAACAGACAGTAGCAGCAGCGTAAAAAAGTGTGTGAGGGGGGCAATGCAAATAGTCTGGGTAGCCATTTGATTAGCTGTTCAGGAGTCTTATGGCTTGGGGGTAGAAGCTGTTAAGAAGCTTTTTGGACCTAGATTTGGCGCTCCGGTACAGCTTGCCGTACGGTAGCAGAGAGAACAGTCTATGACTAGGGTGGCTGGAGTCTTCGACAGTTTTCAGGACCTTCCTCTGACACCTCCTTGTACAGAGTGATGTACTGGACCGTACAAACTATCCTCTGCAGTGCATTGCGTTTGGAGGCTGACCAATTGCCATACCAGGCAGCGATGCAACCGGTCAGGATGTTCTCGATGGTGTAGCTGTAGAACTTTCTGAGGATCTGAGGACCCATGCCAAATCTCAAGTCTCTTGAGGGGGAATAGTCTTTGTTGTGCCCTCTTCACGACTGTATTGGTGTGTTTGGTGTGTTTGTTGGTGATGTGGACACCAAGGAACTTGAAGCTCTCAACCTGCTCCACTACAGCCCCGTCGATGAGAATGGGGGCGTGCCCGGTCCTCCTTTTCCTGTAGTCCACAATAATCTCCTTTATTTTCATCACATTGAGGGAGAGGTTGTTATCCTGGCACCGCATGACCAGGTCTCTGACCTCCTCCCTATAGGCTGTCTCATTGTTGTTGGTTATCAGGCCTACTTACCACTGTTGTGTTATTGGTAAACTTAATGATGGTGTTTGAGTCGTGCCTAGGCATGCATTCATGAGTGAATAGGGAGTATAGGAGGGGACTAAGCACACACCCTTGAGGGGCCCCTGTATTGAGGATCAGCGCTACAGATGTGTTGTTACCTACCCTTACCACCTGTGGGTAGCCCGTCAGGAAATCCAAGATCCAGTTGCAGAGGGAGGTGATAAGTCCCAGTGTCCTTAGCTTATTGATGAGCTTTGAAGGGACTATGGTGTTGAACGCTGAGCTGAGATTGCATCATCTGTGGATCTGTTGGGGCAGTATGCAAATTGGAGTGGGTCTAGGGTTTCTGGGGTAATGGTGTTGATGTGAGCCATGACCAGCCTTTCAAAGCACTTCATGGCTACATACATCAAATCAAATCAAATGTATTTATATAGTCCTTGAAACAGTCTTGATATGTTCGTCAAAAGAGAGATCAGGGTCCAAAGTAACTCCGAGATCCTTCACAATTTTATTTGAGACGAATGTACAACCATTAAGATGAATTGTCAGATTCAACAGAAGATCTCTTTGTTTCTTGGGACCTAGAACAAGCATCTCTGTTTTCTTCGAGTTTAAAAGTAGAAAGTTTTGCAACCATCCACTTCCTGTCTGAAACACAGGCTTCTAGCGAGGGCAATTTTGGGGCTTCACCATGTTTCATTGAAATGTACAGCTGTGTGTCATCCGCATAGCAGTGAAAGTTAACATAATGTTTTCGAATGACATCCCCAAGAGGTAAAATATATAGTGAAAACAATAGTGGTGCTAAAACGGAACCCTGAGGAACACCGAAATTTACAGTTGATTTGTCAGAGGACAAACCATTCACAGAGACAAACTGATATCTTTCCGACAGATAATATCTAAACCAGGCCAGAACTTGTCCGTGTAGACCAATTTTGGTATCCAATCTCTCCAAAAGAATATGGTGATCGATGGTATCAAAAGCAGCACTAAGGTCTAGGAGCACGAGGACAGATGCAGAGTCTCGGTCTGATGCCATTAAAAGGTAATTTACCACCTTCACAAGTGCAGTCTCAGTGCTATGATGGGGTCTAAAACCAGACTGAAGTATTTCGTATACATTGTTTGTCTTCAGGAAGGCAGTGAGTTGCTGCGCAACAGCCTTTTCTAAAAATGTTTGAGAGGAATGGAAGATTCGATATAGGCCGATAGTTTTTTATATTTTCTGGGTTAAGGTTTGGCTTTTTCAAGAGAGGCTTTATTACTGCCACTTTTAGTGAGTTTGGTACACATCTGGTGGATAGAGAGCTGTTTATTATGTTCAACATAAGAGGGCCAAGCACAGGAAGCAGCTCTTTCAGTAGTTTAGTTGGAGTAGGGTCCAGTGTGCAGCTTGAAGGTTTAGAGGCCATGATTATTTTCATCAGTGTCAAGAGATATAGTACTAAAAGAGTGTCTCTCTTGATCCTAGCTCCTGGCAGAGTTGTGCAGACTCAGGACAACTGAGCTTTGAAGGAATACGCAGATTTAAAGAGGAGTCCGTAATTTGCTTTCTAATAATCATGATCTTTTCCTCAAAGAAGTTAATTAATTTATAACTTCTGAAGTGAAAGCCATCCTCTCTTGGGGAATGCTGCTTTTTAGTTAGCTTTGCGACAGTATCAAAAATACATTTCGGATTGTTCTTATTTTCCTCAATTAAGTTGGAAAAATAGGATGATTGAGCAGCTGTAAGGGCTCTTCGATACTGCACGGTACTGTCTTTCCAAGCTTGTCGGAAGACTTCCAGTTTGGTGTGGCGCCGTTTACGTTCCAATTTTCTGGAAGCTTGCTTCAGAGCTCGGGTATTTTCGTTTTTTTTCGTTTTTAGGGGTGCATCTGCATCTAGGGTATTGCGCAAGGTTAAATTGAATTCCTCAGTTAACTGATTTTTGTCCTCTGACATCCTTGGGTAGACAGAGGGAGTCTGGAAGGACATCAAGGAATCTTTGTGTTCTCTGTGAATTCATAGCACGACTTTTGATGTTCCTTGGTTGGGGTCTGAGCAGATTATTTGTTGCAATTGCAAAAGTAATAAAATGGTGGTCCAATAGTCCAGGATTATGAGGAAAAACATTAAGATCCAAAACATTTATTCCATGGGAAAAAAACTAGGTCCAGAGTATGACTGTGACACTGAGTAGGTCCAGAGACATGTTGGACAAAACCCACTGAGTCGATATGGTCACTAGTGTAGCCAGGAGGTGAGGCCTCATTTAACACAGTAAATTCATCAGGCTTAAGCCATGTTTCAGTCAGGCCAATCACATCAAGATTATGATCAGTGATTAGTTCATTGACTATAATTGCCTTTGAAGTAAGGGATCTAACATTAAGTAGCCCTATTTTGAGATGTGGGGTATCACGATCTCTTTCAATAATGACAGGAATGGAGGAGGTCTTTATCCTAGTGAGATTGCTAAGGCGAACACCGCCATGTTTAGTTTTGCCCAACCTAGGTCGAGGCACAGACACGGTTTCAATGGGGATAGCTGAGCTGACTACACTGACTGTGCTAGTGGCAGATTCCACTATGCTGGCAGGCTGGCTAACAGCCGGCTGCCTGGCCTGCACCCTATAGATTACCACGTCCTGGTAATCCATCTGGCCTTGTGAATGTTGACCTGTTTAAAAGGTCCCAATTATCATGCTTGAGTAAAAGTAAAAGATACCTTACTAGAAAATGACTCAAGTAAACGCCACACAGTAAAATGCTACTTGAGTAAAAGTCTAAAAGTACCCGGTTTAAAATGTACTTCAGTACAGTTGTGGAAAAAGTACTCAATTGTCGTACTTTTGTAAAAGTAAGAAGTAAAAGTAAATGATATACATCAAATTCCTTATATTAAGCAAACCAGACGGCACAATTTTTGTGTTTTTATTTATTTGCGGACAGCCAGAGGCACACTCATTTACAGTCCACCAGATCAGAGGCAGTAGGTATGACAACACGTTATATTGATAGATTTGTGAATTTTGATATTGATGGGTTCGTGAATGTGCCTGAGCAATCAAAATGCAACATAGTACTTTTGGGTGTCAGGGAAAATGTATGAGAGTTATTTTCTTTAGGAATGTAAAACTAATAAAGGAAAGTACAGATACCCCCAAAAACTAGAGTACTTTAAAGTATTTTATACCACTGCTAATCTGGAATGTCATCCTGACACCCCAGGTCCAACCCTGCAGTGACCTAATATGATGTTCCTGATCGTGTGTTGCCTTGATGCATCTGGCTTTCAGACTCTGTGATTGGAGAGTGATGTGAAGACGGATGTGCCATGGACCTCGTGGAGGTCTTAATGCAGCCATTCATGATCAGGAGGAGAGGCGATTGGGCAGCGACCGATTTTGTGTAATGGTGCCTGGGCTTCATGTGTGGTAGAGATGCACAGTCGTTTAATCTATGTGCTGTCGTGGAAATTTCCTGTATTTACCAGATCATGAGAGCAAACCACACACAAGTCAGAGTTATCATAAAGTCCATCTTTATTTATATGAGCTCCATCACAACCCTATGACTCTCAGATCAATTCAATGTCTATAAATGAATTCTCTGAGAGTCCTTACACATTGCAACTGAGATCCTTTATAGCAAAGACACACATAGCCAGACAGCATTGGCTATAAATTATCGTTCAGCTTTGTCTCCTAAACTATGTTCTTATCTCGCTCTCAGGACCATAAAACAAAACCTATCAACAGGCATATATCAAATACACCCCTCCTTGACAAGATCACAGAGACATAGTGACTGGCACACAGACATTGTGGAGCCAAGAGATAATTGGTTTAAAAGATATGTTTACATATGAAGACAATCTTGACCCATCCCCTCTCTGCGGCCCAAGTAACTGACCCCATGTCAGAGAACAGATAACTGCAACCGGCCAACAGTATTATCCAAAAATAGACATTCTGATGAGAAGTAACTCACAAGCATATAATGAATATAAAACATCTTATCTATGTTACCAACTAATTCTGATTATTCCCCAAAAGTGCTCAGGTCTGTCCCTGGAGTAAAGAAGGGAGGGAGAGGAGGTGGGAGGAAGAAAGAGGTAACACAAGCTCTATATTCGTAGCTCCACCTGCTCTCTGCGTGCCAGTGCTGCCTCTCTGACCAATCTCGCCCATCTCTACCAGGCTTCCTGAGGGTTATGAAACTTATCCCAGAAAAAAAAGGAAAAAGCTGATTTGTGTTTGTTTTCCCCCTCACAGATTTGTCATTGTAAACACAAACCATTTTCTGGTAAACCTTCCACCACTAGATGATTTACTGCCTATTTCCCATAACTGTAGGCAGATAGATTGGACCCCCAACTGAGGAGCTCCTCTCTGTAATAGGCTTTAAAAGTCAATCAAGCGTTGCTGTGTGGTTTTCGTGTTACCGTCAGGAGAGAAAAAACACACCAGTTTAATATCCCTCTGCAGTGCTGGTGTTTACCATCCCAGAGCAGTTCAGCTGCAGTGCTTCCATGTTCCAGTGCCCTGTTCCGTGTTCCATCCCTCTGAGACCCTGCCAGACTGTCAGTCAGAAGCAGGAATGTGGCTGGTATGCCGGCCTTGTCTGGTTCATACTATGAGAAGCTAGCTGTCTGTTGCCATTGGAGAGGTGCCATGGATAAGATCTGTTCAAAACACAGCCAGGGCCCATGGAGAGATACTTCCCATTAACTCTCATAAATGCCCTTTGTAATAAGGGGGTAATGGGTCCAGTAATCAACCTGTCATAGTTATGGGATGATTGCTGCCAGCACTACAGATTCCTCAAATGGAATCAGACTTCCAAACAAGGGTGCTTTGAAGGTCATGTGTACACATAAACACGCAGCTATGGGCTCTATGGTCAGCTGCTTGATCTGCTGTGCTCTATTTCCTGTTACATTCCATGAGTCACTATTTACTGGTCAGTGGTACTGTGCCCCAGGATATTTCATTTGGCTGTCAACAGATTTGCTTCCTTTGGAATTTTTAGCATAGTATAATTTTGTACCACATAAATTGTTTTTTGATACTTTTTACTTTGATTTGTTCTTATAGGAATCAGTGGATTTATAATCCTTTTTCATTGTGGGTTATGAATAGCATTATGTATTATTTCCATTATTGTCCAGCTGCAGGTCATTGGTATCAGATGTCAGAGTTGACAGAGCAGTCAATACAGCTGTAGTATTTCGCTACACCCGAAATAACATCTGGTAAATATTTGTATGTGACCAAAACTATTTTATTTTATTTTATTTGAAATCATCATGCCCTATGTGATAAGAGAACTGTGCCGATCAGCAACAGAACAGAAGGGCAGAACTATAGCAACAATACAAAGAAAATGATATGTCAATGCAGTATCTCATATTATAAACTGGGTGGTTGAAGCCCTGAATGGTGATTGGCTGACACCCGTGGTATATAGGACCCTATACCACGGTATGACAAAACATTTATTTTTACTTTTCTAATTACATTTGGTAACCAGTTTATAATAGCAATAAGGCACCTCGGGGGTTTGTGATATGTTGCCAAAAAGGCTAAGAGCTGTGTCCAGGCACTCCTCGTTGCCTCATTCTTAAGAACAGCCCATAGCCATGGTATATTGGACATATACCACACCCACACCCCCCTTGGGCCTTATTGCTTGAATAACTGTGCTCTTCTGAACGTCAGTAGCCTAGTAAACAACAGAACTTGACGTACATATTGGACACATTTGTCAGCAGGGTAATACCCAATAACCCTGCCCTTTCCTGTTTTCTCTATCCGATACAGCCGGCTTCCCATTAGACGGCTAATACTGAGTATTGGTTTTATGATCAATGCTTTCCTCCGTATCGAACAACCCAGGCTGAAAACACATTCAAATGTGCAGCCCGGCGGACATGTTATGTAACAGTCCAGTTGGACTGTCCTATGGGCTCTTGTCAAAAGAGATGCAGTAAATAGGGAATTGGTTGCCATTTGGGACACAGGCAGCGTCCCAAACTGCTCTGTGTGATAAAGGAGCACTAAGATTATACTGAAGAGTTTCAACGTTCCATTGCCTATATTGTTAATGAGTATAGGACATGGGCAAGTTATCTGGCTGGTTGACATCATGTGCCAAACTACAATGCATGAAATCATCCACTCCAGACACAGGGGAGTTGCAAGAATATCCTACAATGATACAAGTCAAACTCCAGCTGTGTTAGAGTTAGGTAAGCCAAACATGCACAGACAGGATGGAGAAGACGTCAAATAAAAACAGTTCAGCTCATTGAAACCACTAGAAAGCTACTCTTAACACTGGCCGTAATATCAATATTATTGAATTTCTACTGATATTAGAGGAGATTGTGGTTATCGGTGGCACCATATGGTGTCATGCCGTCCCTGGAAGGGGTGCGTCACCTGAGTGGGTTGATTCACTGATGTGGTCATCCTGTCTTGGTTGGCGCCCCCCCTTGGGTTGTGCCATGGCGGAGATCTTTGTGGGCTATACTCAGCCTTGTCTCAGGATGGTAAGTTGGTGGTTGGAGATATCCCTCTAGTGGTGTGGGGGCTGTGCTTTGGCAAAGTGGGTGGGGTTATATCCTTCCTGTTTGGCCCTGTCCGGGGGTGTCCTCGGATGGGGCCACAGTGTCTCCTGACCCCTCCTGTCTCAGCCTCCAGTATTTATGCTGCAGTAGTTTATGTGTCGGGGGGCTAGGGTCAGTTTGTTATATCTGGAGTACTTCTCCTGTCCTATTCGGTGTCCTGTGTGAATCTAAGTGTGCGTTCTCTAATTCTCTCTTTCTCTCTCTCTCTCGGAGGACCTGAGCCCTAGGACCATGCCCTAGGACTACCTGACATGATGACTCCTTGCTGTCCCCAGTCCACCTGGCCGTGCTGCTGCTCCAGTTTCAACTGTTCTGCCTTATTATTATTTGACTATGCTGGTCATTTATGAACATTTGAACATCTTGGCCATGTTCTGTTATAATCTCCACCCGGCACAGCCAGAAGAGGACTGGCCACCCCACATATGCTCTCTCTAATTCTCTCTTTCTTTCTCTCTCTCGGAGGACCTGAGCCCTAGGACCATGCCCCAGGACTACCTGACATGATGACTCCTTGCTGTCCCCAGTCCACCTGACCGTGCTGCTGCTCCAGTTTCAACTGTTCTACCTTATTATTATACGACCATGCTGGTCATTTATGAACATTTGAACATCTTGGCCATGTTCTGTTATAATCTCCACCCGGCACAGCCAGAAGAGGACTGGCCACCCCACATAGCCTGGTTCCTCTCTAGGTTTCTTCCTAGGTTTTGGCCTTTCTAGGGAGTTTTTCCTAGCCACCGTGCTTCTACACCTGCATTGCTTGCTGTTTGTGGTTTTAGGCTGGGTTTCTGTACAGCACTTTGAGATATCAGCTGATGTACGAAGGGCTATATAAATAAATTTGATTTGATTTGATTTGTCATATGATGTAGCCACATTCAAGACATGGGGACAGAGGTAGCCACATTCAAGACATGGGGACAGAGGTAGCCGCGTTCAAGACATGGGGACAGAGGTAGCCGCATTCAAGACATGGGGACAGAGGTAGCCGCGTTCAAGACATGGGGACAGAGGTAGCTACAGAAAGACATAGGGACAGAGGTAGCTACAGAAAGACATGGGGACAGAGGTAGACACAGAAAGACATGGGGACAGAGGTAGCTACAGAAAGACATGGGGACAGAGGTAGCTACAGAAAGACATGGGGACAGAGGTAGCTACAGAAAGACATGGGGACAGAGGTAGCTACAGGAATACATGGGGACAGAGGTAGACACAGAAAGACATGGGGACAGAGGTAGCTACAGAAAGACATGGGGACAGGGGACAGAGGTAGCTACAGAAAGACATGGGGACAGGGGACAGAGGTAGCTACAGAAAGACATGGGGACAGGGGACAGAGGTCGCTACAGAAAGACATGGGGACAGGGGACAGAGGTAGCTACAGAAAGACATGGGGACATGGGACAGAGGTAGCTACAGAAAGACATGGGGACATGGGACAGAGGTAGCTACAGAAAGACATGGGGACATGGGACAGAGGTCGCTACATAAAGACATGGGGACAGGGGACAGAGGTAGCTACAGAAAGACATGGGGACAGGGGACAGAGGTAGCTACAGAAAGACATGGGGACATGGGACAGAGGCAGCTACAGAAAGACATGGGGACAGGGGATAGAGGTCGCTACATAAAGACATGGGGACAGGGGACAGAGGTAGCTACAGAAAGACATGGGGACAGGGGACAGAGGTAGCTACAGAAAGACATGGGGACATGGGACAGAGGCAGCTACAGAAAGACATGGGGACAGGGGATAGAGGTAGCTACAGAAAGACATGGGGACAGGGGACATAGGTAGCTACAGAAAGACATGGGGACAGGGGATAGAGGTAGCTACAGAAAGACATGGGGACAGGGGATAGAGGTAGCTACAGAAAGACATGGGGACAGGGGACAGAGGTAGCTACAGAAAGACATGGGGACAGGGGATAGAGGTAGCTACAGAAAGACATGGGGACAGGGGACATAGGTAGCTACAGAAAGACATGGGGACAGGGGACAGAGGTAGCTACAGAAAGACATGGGGACAGGGGATAGAGGCAGCTACAGAAAGACATGGGGACATGGGACATAGGTAGCTACAGAAAGACATGGGGACAGGGGATAGAGGTAGCTACAGAAAGACATGGGGACAGGGGATAGAGGTAGCTACAGAAAGACATGGGGACAGGGGATAGAGGCAGCTACAGAAAGACATGGGGACAGGGGATAGAGGTAGCTACAGAAAGACATGGGGACAGGGGATAGAGGTAGCTACAGAAAGACATGGGGACAGGGGACATAGGTAGCTACAGAAAGACATGGGGACAGGGGATAGAGGTAGCTACAGAAAGACATGGGGACAGGGGATAGAGGTAGCTACAGAAAGACATGGGGACAGGGGATAGAGGTAGCTACAGAAAGACATGGGGACAGGGGATAGAGGTAGCTACAGAAAGACATGGGGACAGGGGATAGAGGTAGCTACAGAAAGACATGGGGACAGGGGACATAGGTAGCTACAGAAAGACATGGGGACAGGGGATAGAGGTAGCTACAGAAAGACATGGGGACAGGGGATAGAGGTAGCTACAGAAAGACATGGGGACAGGGGACAGAGGTAGCTACAGAAAGACATGGGGACAGGGGATAGAGGTAGCTACAGAAAGACATGGGGACAGGGGATAGAGGTAGCTACAGAAAGACATGGGGACAGGGGACAGAGGCAGCTACAGAAAGACATGGGGACAGGGGATAGAGGCAGCTACAGAAAGACATGGGGACAGGGGATAGAGGCAGCTACAGAAAGACATGGGGACATGGGACAGAGGTAGCTACAGAAAGACATGGGGACATGGGACAGAGGTAGCTACAGAAAGACATGGGGACAGGGGATAGAGGTAGCTACAGAAAGACATGGGGACAGGGGATAGAGGCAGCTACAGAAAGACATGGGGACAGGGGATAGAGGTAGCTACAGAAAGACATGGGGACAGGGGACAGAGGTAGCTACAGAAAGACATGGGGACAGGGGATAGAGGTAGCTACAGAAAGACATGGGGACAGGGGATAGAGGTAGCTACAGAAAGACATGGGGACAGGGGATAGAGGTAGCTACAGAAAGACATGGGGACATGGGATAGAGGTAGCTACAGAAAGACATGGGGACAGGGGATAGAGGCAGCTACAGAAAGACATGGGGACAGGGGATAGAGGTAGCTACAGAAAGACATGGGGACAGGGGATAGAGGTAGCTACAGAAAGACATGGGGACAGGGGATAGAGGTAGCTACAGAAAGACATGGGGACAGGGGATAGAGGTAGCTACAGAAAGACATGGGGACATGGGATAGAGGTAGCTACAGAAAGACATGGGGACATGGGACAGAGGCAGCTACAGACATTGAGATATGGCTAACTATAATAAAGTGTTCTGCCAAGCCAGCGGAAACGGTTTATGTCTGTAGAAGGACTCTCCCCAGAGTGTCTCCACAGAGTTGACCCCAAGGAGAAGAATAATGATAAGACCTTTCGACCCTCGGTACATTTAGCACTCTTTTGTTATTAATGTGGTTAATATGGAGACACTTTGTGTATGGGAGAACGGCCCAATCCACTGCACATCCATTTCCCCTCTGGCTGATCTGAGAGATCTCATTGTGTAGCGCTGGTCTGACTGTCTCTGCTCTGAACTACTTTATGTCATAAACATTACATTTTTGCTGACTCTGACAATCCGGAACCTGGCTAATATTCTGTGTCCTCTGTCATAACTGCCATGACAGCTCGAGACAGCCAGGTATCCTGTGGTGAGACTGTATACAGACAGCCCTGTACAAAAACAGAGTGAATGAGGGGTTGTGTAGTGTCTAGGTTGAGGAATGAGTGTAGCTTAAGGGTTGAAGCTCTATGAACATTCACAGTGGGTATTTCCAGGATATGTGCCCTAGAGGTTTATGTATTCAGTGAAGTTCATATATTCCAACATCTCTTAAGGGGAACACCTTTCTCTGGCTCTGTCCCACATGCACCCTATATAGTACACTACTTCTGACCAGTGCCCATTTGGAATAGGCTGCCATTTGGGACGTACACTCTGTTATCAACAGCCATCAATCAGTATGGGGATGGGTTTCAGTTCACTCACCTCCAGCCCAGACAGACCTGCCAGTAGACAAACCTTCCCCGTGGTTTGGAAAACATAACGAAGGGTATTTATAGTGCTACTAGCTGGAATTATTGAATGTCACCTATATTCATCTTACAGTAAATAAAGTCAGAGTAATTTCAAGAAATTAGTGCCTTTTTCCAAGTTACAATACTCAAAAAAACATCTAATTAGTGGATTGACCCAGTAACATACAATACAACACTGTACTGGGGATTGTTTGGTTCACTATTTCCTGTGTTTGATTAACTGTTGATATGGACTGATGTGTAACTTGATGGTATGGGAGACACAGACAGATGTATCCCTTGGGGGAAGGGAAGCAGGACTCAACCAAGTATGTGTCAATACCTAACTTTCTACAATTATCCGTTGTAACTATAATACTGATGTACCTACCTTGGACCTGCTTAACTGCCAGTATCAAATGTCTGCAATCGTTGAATGTTATGGTTAAAGTTTGACGCCATTCTGGGCCTGGGACACTCTGATAATGTACTGTATATGTGAGACGGTGATTTTGTAGCAGCTGATGTTGTGACTTCCTACAAGCCTCTTGAGCTGATGTTTACAGAACATTTTGGACTGTCTGATTCATTTATAAATGCCTTCTCAGAGAAGGCCTGTTAGACATTTCTCTGGAGGTGTCTCCCTGTTGCAACTTGTAATTAAACCAAAATTATTTTGATTGATTTGATCTATGTCTGTTCTCATTTCTCTTCATCTAGGAATTCCCATTATGAACACTGATATTCATTTCATGCTCAACTGAAGGAACATTTTGAGTAATGTTCAGGATGCCTTTATTAAAGCTGATCAAGGTTTAATTTGGATATCTCCAGGAATGGATAGTGAATTGTAAGAGAATTATTACTCACTGTAGAAACAATTTGCCAACTGCCATAGCAAGTATCTTCAGAAAGACTGCATAGACTTTTACTCTTCATTTAAAGTGAGACTGTCAGATCTCCTCACGGAGATGTGGGTGTAGAGTCAGGCGCAGGAGAAGTTCCAAAGAAAGGGCGTTTGATTTTCACAAGCTCAAAAGAAAACCAACAGGACTCAGGCGTACAGTAAAATACACTGGATAAATCCCCCACTCAGACACAGTCCAGGGAAACCCCCTGTAGAACATGAGCTAAATAAAACACACCCCAACCTCACTGACAGTTCAACATAAATAATCCCGCACAAAACCCCAAAGGAAATGTGGAATTAAATAACCCCCCTAATTAACCAAAGTGAAACCAGGTGAGACACAAAACAGACTTAACCAAAAGAAAAGGAAAAGGGATCAGTGGCAGCTAGTATGCCGGCGACGACGACCGCCGAGCGCCGCCCAAACAGGAAGAGGAGCCACCTTCGGTGGAAGTCGTGACAGAGACAGAGATATGAGAAGTGTGGGTTGAAAATGAAAAGACAATGAAGTAACAAGTGGGCCTAAACTACGGTCCTACTCAACCAAAACACACTATCTCATCTAAACAGGGACTCTTGAACTATTATCAACAGGATATGATACTTTTTTACACATAGACGGAAATAACTATTTAAGTTATTCTGTACTATAATGACTCAACTAGCTACAGTGTGTGGCAATTGAGATCGAAATTCATTTACATGTCCTTTGTGGGAACAGATATATGTTTACATGATATGTTAACATGTATTTACTGAACTTGTGACAACTGCCTTCTCAATACACAGTAGATATGGGCTACAGAACATTTGCACTCATCCTGCACCTCAGTAGGCTCTGCTTCTGCTGGATCATCATACATAATTACTGTTTCAGTCGGTTTGATGTGCGCACAGCAACAGTACAGAGGCGTTCCCTGCAGGAGGGTAGCACCACCAGTGATGTCACTTCTGTAACTGGGGCTTGACAGCACGAGCGTCCCTAACAGCCCTTTAAATATCGCAGGCGGCGCTCACAGTGCTCACTCACTCCAATCCCTAGCGCACGAGCGAGTAGTGTTCCCTCTCCCTCATACAACCCCAGTCAAAGAAGTTGCTGGACCAGCTAAAAAGAGAGAGCCAACAAGATGTCTAACTACGTTGTATCCTCCGACTCTCGCCGTGTCAGTCCATCGGTCCACGGGAACAAATTCGACACGGCGCACCGCAAGAAGGCCGTTCCCAACATATTCGAGAATGTCAACCAGGACGCACTGATGAGGCTGTTCCAGAAAACGGGGGACATGAAAGCGGAGGAGAGGGTGAGGAGCATCTTCTCCTTCACCCAAGATCCAGCGGAGACGGCCAAAGCCCTGATGGCGCTCAAGCAGCGAAAGAAGGACAAGTTCCTCCAGATTGTAGGCATGGTTCGCCACATGCTGAAACTGCGTTGAACATTCTCTTCTCGGCTCTACTGAACGAGTTGAATTGAAGTGCACTAGAATGACGCTGTGGTGGTTGGGCAGGTGACACCGAACTGTCACCTGTCAAGGAGAAGGAGAAGCAACGTCCTGGAATAGAGGAAGCCTAAATTCAAACCACTGTCTTCGAAGACAACAAAGTGTGACTATTCCACGAAGATGCGCTCCAAGCGTAATAGCGGCATGCACTGGTTCGTATGGATACATCGTGCTGGAAAAAGAAAGGAGAGAATGGGAATACTGGGGGCTGTTGTCCCGAACAAAGAAACAGGGAGACATGACGCTCTCCCTGACTGACTATGCATTCTGTTGAATGCTCGGCTGTCAATGTGCACCTCATAGGTTCCTATTTGCTGGTGAATAATAACTGTAATAAGATAAACTGCCTGAAAATGCCTGTTCCTGTGAAAACACATGCCTTGTCTCTGTATCATTTTAACTTTGTGATACCACCAATTTATTTTTCAAAACATTTTATAGGACCATGATGACATGCATTTATGAAATGTCCTTTTGCAATTTCTTTAATAAATTATTAATGAAATATAACTTCTATTATCTTTGCTTTCATTTAGAATGACTGTTTGATACAAACTCTGAATGATCTCTGATAGGTATCTTTTCAGGTTAGATTGTAAATACACTGTCTGTTTTTAGTATTATTAGTTTAATATGGGCTTCATCCCTAATTCCATCAAATGACACCTTTATACACTATTATAGATCAATTTTAGTTGTTTGAAGGGAGATATTCATGGAGAGGGGTGCTTAGCACTTTAAAACGTATAATAATGCACACAGTTGTCTTGAAATGGGTTGACACAGTGTAGCATAGATGTCAGTGTGGCCCCTCTTCACCTGCAACCAGCCTTACATCATTTATGGCCTCTCCAATGTCTCTTTTTTTAAATTTAAGCTTTATATAATTTGGCAAGTCAGTTAAGAACACATTCTTAATTACAATGATGGCCTACACCAGCCAAACCCGGATGACGCTGGGCCAATTGTGCACCGCCCTATGGGACTCCGAATCACAGCCAGTTGTGATACAGACTGGATTTGAACCTGGATGTCTGTAGCACTGAGATAGCACTGAGTGCCTTAGACTGCGGCACCACTCAGGAGCCCATAGATCCCCATGCAAACAGAACAAGGAGTCTATATTACCATAAAATGATAATTATGATATCATTATTCGTTATCATATCAAATTATAAGTATTCATATTCATCATAAGAATATGATATAATAGCAAATGACAATGAATAAATGTCAAGTCATGTATTCTAGGAACTATAGCTAATTTCTCAGAAATTCTCTCATGATTTCACTTTCTCTCTGTCAATGTTGAAATAAAGATGTTTCGGGTTGGGGGGGTGGGGGGGTAAAGTTACACATGGCTTGATGTGGTTAACCTTTATCAGGTTTCCCTCATGGGGCTTCCTCCAGACCAGTACAAACCAGTTCTGCTGGGGAGGTTTTCTGCAGTGCACAGCAGTGTTTGTGTAAGGTGTATCTCAACATCCCCACTCTGCAGATAAGAGCTTGTTTAAGTAGTATTACAGGGTTTAGGCCTGCTGCATTAGAGGTTATACAACACAATGCCTTTAACTGTCTCTCATCAGACAGAACAGGAGACATAGTGTCAATATCACCTATTAAAATGTCTAATAACAGTTTCCATATTTTCACACAGTGTTTGGGTTTTTATCAGGTCTGTACTTTTGGTCAGGGTTTTGCTATGGGTTGGCTTAGCTGGAGCCAAGGGGATCAGCGAGTGGATGTCTGCTAATCTCATTGCTTTGATAGTCTCTCTGCCGGCTCAAACCAGTTCTGAGGCTAAGGGATGCATCACCTGACATCTGACTGTACCTGGCCTCTGCATGTGCCGCCCTCCTGCCGCAGTGGGAACCGTAGACACAGGAAACCCTAGCCTGCGGGTGGAGATTTCTCAGGTGAATATTCACATTTTTCAGGCATGCTGGCGCTAAGTCGTCATAAAACACCTCTCTCTCAGTCAATTCAATTCAATTCAAGGGCTTTATTGGCATGGGAAACATGTGTTAACATTGCCAAAGCAAGTGAGGTAGACAACATACAAAGTGAATATATAAAGTGAAAAACAACAAAAATTAACAGTAAACATTACACATACAGAAGTTTCAAAACAATAAAGACATTACAAATGTCATATTATATATATACAGTGTTTTAACAATGTACAAATGGTTAAAGGACACAAGATAAAATAAATAAGCATAAATATGGGTTGTATTTACAATGGTGTTTGTTCTTCACTGGTTGCCCTTTTCTCGTGGCAACAGGTCACAAATCTTGCTGCTGTGATGGCACGCTGTGGAATTTCACCCAGTAGATATGGGAGTTTTTCTAAATTTGATTTGTTTTCGAATTCTTTGTGGATCTGTGTAATCTGAGGGAAATATGTCTCTCTAATATGGTCATACATTGGGCAGGAGGTTAGGAAGTGCAGCTCAGTTTCCACCTCATTTTGTGGGCAGTGAGCACATAGCCTGTCTTCTCTTGAGAGCCATGTCTGCCTATGTCTGCCTTTCTCAATAGCAAGGCTATGCTCACTGAGTCTGTACATAGTCAAAGCTTTCCTTAATTTTGGGTCAGTCACAGTGGTCAGGTATTCTGCCGCTGTGTACTCTCTGTGTAGGGCCAAATAGCATTCTCTGTTTTTTTGTTAATTCTTTCCAATGTGTCAAGTAATTATCTTTTTGTTTTCTCATGATTTGGTTGGGTCTAATTGTGCTGTTGTCCTGGGGCTCTGTAGGGTGTGTTTGTGTTTGTGTTTGTGAACAGAGCCCCAGGACCAGCTTGCTTAGGGGACTCTTCGCTACACCACAAGCATTTCGCTACACTCGCATTAACATCTGCTAAACATGTGTATGTGACAAATAAAATTTGATTTCTCCAGGTTCATCTCTCTGTAGGTGATGGCTTTGTTATGGAAGGTTTGGGAATCGCTTCCTTTTAGGTGGTTGTAGAATTTAACGGCTCTTTTCTGGATTTTGATAATTAGTGGGTATCTGCCTAATTCTGCTCTGCATGCATTATTTGGTGTTCTACGTTGTACACGGAGGATATTTTTGCAGAATTCTGCGTGCAGAGTCTCAATTTGGTGTTTGTCCCATTTTGTGAAGTCTTGGTTGGTGAGCGGACCCCAGACCTCACAACCATAAAGGGCAATGGGCTCTATGACTGATTCAAGTATTTTTAGCCAAATCCTAATTGGTATGTTGAAATTTATGTTCCTTTTGATGGCATAGAATGCCCTTCTTGCCTTGTCTCTCAGATCGTTCACAGCTTTGTGGAAGTTACCTGTGGCGCTGATGTTTAGGCCAAGGTATGTATAGTTTTTTGTGTGCTCTAGGGCAACAGTGTCTAGATGGAATTTGTATTTGTGGTCCTGGTGACTGGACCTTTTTTGGAACACCATTATTTTGGTCTTACTGAGATTTACTGTCAGGGCCCAGGTCTGACAGAATCTGTGCATAAGATCTAGGTGCTGCTGTAGGCCCTCCTTGGTTGGTGACAGAAGCACCAGATCATCAGCAAACAGCAGACATTTGACTTCGGATTCTAGCAGGGGGAGGCCCGGGTGCTGCAGACTTTTCTAGTGCCCGCGCCAATTCGTTGATATATATGTTGAAGAGGGTGGGACTTAAGCTGCATCCCTGTCTAACCCCACGACCCTGTGTGAAGAAATGTCTGTGTTTTTTGCCAATTTTAACTGCACACTTGTTGTTTGTGTACATGGATTTTATAATGTCGTATGTTTTACCCCCAACACCACATTCCATCAGGTTGTATAGCAGACCCTCATGCCAAATTGAGTCGAAGGCTTTTTTTAAATCAACAATGCATGAGAAGACTTTGCCTTTTTTAGTTTAGTTTGCTTGGTTGTCAATTAGGGTGTGCAGGGTGAATACATGGTCTGTTGTACGGTAATTTGGTAAAAAGCCAATTTGACATTTGCTCAGTACATTGCTTTCATTAAGGAATTGTACGAGTCTGCTGTTAATGATAATGCAGCGGATTCACAGTCTCTCACTCTCTTTCTGTCACCCACACACAAATGCACAGACATAGCTGCTGTTAAAAACTGTGAAGATCAAACACAACGTTTTGTTCCATAAACACAATAAAAAGGAAACTGTCCACCTCTGTTTCAAACAAAGCGTCTGACATTATTGGTATAGGTTTAGATTTAGAGTCCATTTTTAGGGTTTTTGCATAACTAGTTCCAGTTCGGTTGCTCTGTGTATCATCTCGCAGAGGACAGCATTGATTTCCCTCTTTTCCTTTTAAGGCTACCCAATTGTTTCGGAAAACAAAGCTAAAAGAAAGCTAAATATTTAAACCAATTGTCTAGGTGGCTGGGTGATATGTTTAACTCAGGGCTGTCCTCCTCTCCCGCCCTCTTCCTCCCTTTCATACAGCGATCAGTGCTGCAACACTTTGATGTTAACAGACACTGTTAACAGACACACAACCTTTTAGCCTTTATGTTTGGGCCATTGCCACGGTGACAGGTAGAGACGGAGCAAGAGAAAGAGAAATAGAGGGAGACAGGATTTTATGACCAGAGGGGCTAACTAGCCTCTGATTCCGGAGTAGACCGGTTTTAACCACTCGCTTTAAACAGAGGAACTAAAGCCCCGTTCATACCTGATTCTAACATTCGTCCTTTGTCCTGATCATGTCCTGATCTGGTCTCTTTGCATTTATAAGATCTGATCACAATCAGATCACAATGCGTCTTTTAACCGTCTACACTTGTCTAAAAATCCAGGCACAATCAGAATGTGGACAAATTTCAGGACAAAGGCCACATGTTAGAAACAAGTATAAACAACCACAAGTTATCCTCATGACTCACATTTACTTCCTTGATAAAGGAGGGAAAAGCTGCCCCTTCTCAACATTTTCTCTGTTATAAATCCTGGCATAGTACTAGGCTTATATTAACCAAATCTTTAATACAAACTCGCTCCTAAATCTAGCTCTCTTGTTCCTTAATCTCTCAATTGAGTTGCATATTCTTGAAAAAGACACTAGTGACAAATCATAGAGCTATATTTTAATGTTAACTGAAGAAATTTCTATAGGAGTTTAAAACCAAGAAGTACCATAAAAAAATGAATAGTTTGGGCGTTTATTTGCTTTAATCACTGAACACAACCAATGCTTATTAGAGACAGTTTTCTATTGGAGCCAGGTTTCTATTTCCTTAATGCACACATCTTTTGCTGAATAAAATGTCGAAAAGACTACCACACCATTTATTGTGACCATTATAAACATTATAATAACAAATCTATTGCAGATCAGACTTGCAAAGAATAGGCTGCCTATCATACACCCCTGATTTCACGCTTCAGCAACATGATGTTCTGTTTTCATTTTGGTGGCGCCATGGCTAGCTACGACGAGATAATTTTTTTACATATATGTTTCATGCACATCACAATGGGAACATCAGAACTGTGTCCATGGGAACCTCATAAACAATTCATTTAGACCCAGCGTTTTTTTAAACAGGAGTTTATTTGTTGAAATGTGTGCCGATGCCCAGCTATTAAAAGGGACAGGTGGCTATTTGAGACACAGTGTTTAATTGAAGTTTTATGGTTTTCTAAAATCTTAAATGCATCTCCTAAAACAGACATTGGTTTCCCTCAATTCCCTGGGTCAGATTGCCACACAGACTGATCCCAGAAGTTGTAAATTGGGAAATGATATATCAGTAAACAGATTATAATGCATCAGTCCAGGTTTGTTCTGGTAAGAACTCTGTGAACCATGAATCCCATCTGCTGAGCAACTCCTTTGGTTTCAAGTGTTCCCCACAACAAAGCAATTAAATCTTTACTGGCATTTTCTGTTAAGGAGGGTTATAAAACACAATTGAAAACAGACTGACTGTGAATGACCATTCAGCATATCACACTCAGCGCTAAAACTCAATAGCCCTTTTTTTCTGTTAAGCATAAGGATTATGGCTCTAGAATGCAGGAAAAAGCTGTTTTTGAAAAATGCAACAACAAAAAAACATACACATGTGGGCCTTGCCCCCCTCCGGATCACCCCCCAGCCATCCTTACATACTTTGTGCCCCCTCAGATTGTTGGGGTGCATGACACCCGTGGTCTCACACCTCCTGCTGTTTGATGATTTTGACCTAAGCATTTAAGCCCTATTTATACCTGGCTCTAATGTGCAGTCTTTGTCCTGATTTTGTCCCCAGTTTGTGTAGACGGTTAAAAGACACATTGTGATATGATTGTGATCAGATCTTCTAAGTGTAAACAGACAAAATCAGGTCAAGATCAGGACATGATCAGGACAAAGGACGCATATTTACAGCAGGTATAAACAGGGCCGACTTTTCTCCTTTCTATGTCAATCTCTCAGCTGTGTGTCAAAAGCAGCTGGCTGGCTTAGAGAGTGACCACCCAACAGTCAAAGGGGATGAAAAGGTAGTCTCCATACAGGAAAAACTGGAATGTGTGAGAGGTAATGATGGACATGAACAAGCACTGATCGAGACTTTTCCTTTAAGAGGAACACAAAATAATCACGCAGAAACAACCGGTTCTGGTTCTAGGACCTCAGAGAGGGGATTCCTAGCATTTGGCACATACTTGTGGGTGTTAATCACTGGCGTTATGTCGTAGACAGCGACACACAACTGACTTTAGTCTAAGGGCCTCTGTTGTTTTTGGATGAATCAGTGTATTGTGTGTTAGACGCCATTTGTGTAGGATTGGTGCTGCTGGGCGGTACATTGAGGCCAGGGTGTGTGTGTGTGTTGCTTCAGTCCACTGTGTTGGAGCTGACCCTTGCTTCCCCGTCATGTGCCCAGAGTGGGACCATGGAGACACACTGTTGATTCTTTCACATCCCAAGCAAAACATTTGGTCTGTTTCAGCTTTGCATTGCTCCGCTGTCTCTTCCTGTTGCCGTGGCTTTATTACGCGTGTTGATTTAACAAGTGGGTTATCCATCAGTGAGGCACACTCTTAGTGACCACACACACACACACACACACACACACACACACACACACACACACACACACACACACACACACACACACACACACACACACACACACACACACACACACACACACACACACACACACACACACACACCACACACACACACACACACACACACACACACACACACACACACACACACACACACACACACTATGAGATGGAAAATGTGATCGTTGATGAGGTCAATGTTAAAAACAATCACATAGTTCTTAGACAGAGGAAAAAGCAATTGGATTGTGCCCAGTTGCATGCAGGCACACGTTTCAATTCCGTTTCTGACTCTTGAAGACAAGACAAAAATATATTTTTGTTGTAGAATTGTATGTCTTGTATTTATTTAACCTTTGTCTACATAACCAGGTTGTCCCATTTAGTTCAGCTTGTCCCATTCAGGTCAGTCTGTCCCATCGCGCTAGGCCCTAAACCATTCAACAATGGTTGAATAAAACATTTCTCAACCCATTACTGTACAGATTGGATGCTGATGTGAGCAGTAATCTTGTACACCTCAGCACTACATCAATGTGCAACAGGGCATAGTGGTGAATCCCTACATGCAGAACAGTTCTTCTAACCTTTTGTATCCCTCCCTCCCTCTCTGACAGGACTGCCTGTTCCTTCAGTTGTGTGCGTTAAGTCCCTGGAGCTGGAGTCATGTTCGGGGCAGGGCTTACCGGACCGGGGATGGCTGGGGGTCTCTATTGTTCTGTGTGTGTGTGTGTGTGTGTGTGTATCTGTATGTCTGTCGCGTGTGTGTATGTGTGTGTATCTGTATGTATGTCATGTGTGTGTCTGTCGTGTGTGTGTGTTTGTGTACGCGTGCGGGGAGAGCTCCAGAGAAGCCTTTTCCTTTGTGAAGCAGAGGTTCCTCCTGGGGCTGGGCGGCCGGCAGACTGGCTGTCTCGCTCTAGTTCCACCATGTGGCCTTGCTATTGTTCTTCCCTTCACTCCCTTGTCCTGTCCCCTCCGCCCCTCACACTAACCCCCCCCCAGCCCCCCAGCGCCCTCTCCCCACCCTGGTCTGCTCCTGGCCGTGCAGGTGCAGCTAGACTATAGGCCTGAGGAGGAAGCCAAGGCAAGACACAGCACAATGGCCGACCCCAGCTGCTATTTATGCATCACTTTTAGGTTTTGGTTTATTTATTTGCATGTATTTTTAGGTTGTCAGATGCAAATTTTGTAACGATGGATTATGAAAAGGTTCAAAGAAGGGAAAGATAAAAGTATTTTTTGCCACACTGCACTGTGGATGAAACAGGCCAACAGTGTCATGGAATTTCCCAATGTCATTTTTCAGGGTCTGTAGCATACATACTGTATATGATACACTGCGACACTTGTCTGTTCTCTTGCAGTAGCATTGCCTGTGATCTTGCAGTAGCATTGTCTGTGATCTTGCAGTAGCATTGTCTGTGATCTTGCAGTAGCATTGTCTGTGATCTTGCAGTAGCATTGTCTGTGATCTTGCAGTAGCATTGTCCGTGATCTTGCAGTAGCATTGTCTGTGATATTGCAGTAGAATTGTCTGTGATCTTGCAGTAGCATTGTCTGTGATCTTGCAGTAGCATTGTCTGTGATATTGCAGTAGAATTGTCTTTGAACTTGCAGTAGAATTGTCTTTGATTTTGTAGTAGAATAGTCTTTGAACTTGTAGTAGCATTGTCTTTGATATTGCAGTAGAATTGTCTTTGATTTTGCAGTAGAATTGTCTTTGAACTTGAAATGGGCAAAAATCACAATTTCTGGCATGTTGTAACATTATCTCTGTGTCATGGATCCCTCTGGAACTTTCATTATGCACACCTGGCCCTATTCTGACTGATTGTATTTGTATATATGTGTCCTTTGGTTTCCTTTGGGCGGTCGATTATTGTTACTATGTACGTTGGTGCGTGTGAGTACCTGTGCTGTGTGTTTTGGCTTTCATAACATTGTGGATTACGCAGATGATTACAGGTCTCGTCCCGTGCGTTAATCATTGTGCGCTTGTGTTATTTATTTGAGGTACTCCTCACTCTTTTGTTTGGGTTTCAACCCTGTGTTTTTGTATAGTGCTTATTTGGTCTTTGTCCCCGTGCCCTTCCACGGCATGCCGTAATTTGGGTGTAATAAAAACCCATATTACGCATTCCTGCATCTGTCTTCCGATCCTTTATGCCAACGTGACACTCTGGGAAGTGAACATAAGGTAATGGCTGAATGTAATGGCTGACGTAATGGCTGAATGTAGGTTCCATTCCAAGAGTCAACTGTTATCAGTGGTGGTCGGGTGCAATCTTGAGCACAGATAACACAACATCCATTATTTGAGAGTACAGTGAGGACATATGCAGGCAGATCCCATCACTGGCACCTAGTATAATGCAGGTGCTTGGCTGGTAACACCTACACAGAGACTGATGAAGAGTAATAGGCCAGTGGGTGCTTGAACCAGGCGTTGTGGGGTTTTAAGAGTGCACTTTGCACTGTAAACGGATCACAATGGGTGTCGTCTCACTCTCAACATGCGGATATTGTGTCATCTGTGCTCAAGATTCTTACACTTACAGGTAACTTTGTGTTTACATAATGTGTATGAGTGTACAGCAGCACAGCACAATCAAGTCAATGTTTCAAAGAGGCAAAGATTTGTAATCTTGAAATAGATATTAAACCTCTTTTACAGCACTACCAACCCCACCCCCACATCTAAATCTAACACTAAGGTGTTCCGATGGGCACTGCCAACCCCACCCCCACATCTAAAACTAACACTATGGTGTCCCTTCTCCTTAGTGATACATAAATAGGGATGGTGTAGTTTTCTGATTTTGGGGAGTTGTCCAGTCTCTGTTAATAACCTATAACACCTCTTTGTGTAGATAAGAGGCCTTGTTAGACCTACAAGTGTTAGTAGTTTCACAGTTCTCCAGAAACATGGACCTAACAATGGCTCTTTCCTTGTGCAGACTCGCCCCTCATCCATCAGTTAAGACAGGAACTTGATAAAGGGAAGGGAAACTGATAAGCCTCTATTGCTTCGCGGCTTGATCCGTATCAGGCTTGGCAAATGTCAGGCGGTAGGCCGATGAAAGAGCGGATATTTAGCGGATATTTAGTCAGGCTTTGTCACCTCTCTCTGTTCTCTGGTGTAGTCAGATATTTCACTCTACTTCCTGATGTGTTGGGCAGTTATGGAGGGTCATTCTTTTGTATGTTTACTATTAATTGTTTTCATGCAAAGGTATTTCAGTGGATAACACAGTCCCTTGTGTCTATAGGATTGATTGCAGTCTTTAATGCAGCCTCTCATCCTATACTGTATGGGTCTCCATATTGATCATCCAATGTCTCTTTGTCTGAACATAAACCAGTAATTATGTACTGAACAGTATGTACTGTAGGGTCTCTCTATTCAGGGCATGAACTTCCTCTTCTGTCTATATCCTCCAGTGATCCGGTAATACAGGAAACAGAGGAGGACACAGTCTCTCACAGTCTCTCTCTTTCCCTGTCATTCTCTCACTTACCAACACTACGACCAGAAATACGACTTTCCCGAAGCAGATTCTCTGTTTGGTACACCACACACAGGACAATGGATTGGATCCCAGCCGGCGACCCAAAACAACGGCGCGACAGGAGGGGCAGAAGAAGCGGTCTTCTGGTCAGGCTCCGTAGACGGGCACATCGCGCACAGCTCCCGAGTTTACTACTCGCCAACGTCCAGTCTCTTGACAACAAGGTAGACAAAATCCGAGCAAGGGTTGCCTTCCGGAGAGACATCAGAGATTGTAACATTCTTTGTTTCACGGAAACGTGGCTCACTCGAGACACACTATCGGAGTCGGTACAGCCACCTGGTCTCTTCACGCATAGCGCCGACAGAAATAAACATCTCTCTGCTAATAAGAAGGGCTGGGGGTTATGCCTTATGATTAACGAGACATGGTGTGATCATAACAACATACAGGAACTCAGGTCCTTTTGCTCACCTGCCCTAGAATTTCTTACAATCAAATGTCGACCGCATTATCTAGAATTCTCTTCGATTATAATCACAGCCGTATATATCCCCCCCAAGCAGACACATCGATGGCCCTGAATGGACTTTATTGGACTCTATGTAAACTGGAAACCACATATCCTGAGGCTGCATTCATTGTAGTTGGGGATTTTAACAAGGCTAATCTGTAAACAAGACTCCCTAAATTTTATCAGCATATCGAATGCTCTACCCAGGTGGAAAAAATCCCGGACCATTGTTACTCTAACTTCCGCGATGCATACAAAGCCCTGGCCCGCCTTCCTTTTGGAAAATCTGACCACGACTCCATTTACTTGCTCCCAGCCTATAGACAGAAACCAAAACAGGAAATGCCCGTGCTCAGGTCTTTTCAACGCTGGTCCGACCAATCTGATTCCACGCTTCAAGATTGCTTCGATAACGTGGACTGGGATATGTTCCGCATAGCGTCGGACAATGCCACTTTGTATAATGTTTACATTCAGTTAACCACCTAACTGAGGAACTCAACTTAACCGTGCGCTATACCCAAGATGCAGTTGCACCCCTAAAAACTAAAAACATTTGTCATAACAAACTAGCTCCCTGGTATACAGAAAATATCAGAGCTCTGAAGCAAGCTTCCAGAAAATTTGAACGGAAATGTCGACACACCAAACTGGAAGTCTTCCGACTAGCTTGGAAAGACAGTACCAGTACCGTGCAGTATCGAAGAGCCCTCACTGCTGCTTGATCATCCTATTTTTCCAACTTAATTGAGGAAAATAAGAACAATCCGAAATTTATTTTTGATACGGTCGCAAAGCTAACTAAAAAGCAGCATTCCCCAAATGAGGATGGCTTTCACTTCAGCGATAATGAATTCATGAACTTCTTTGAGGAAAAGATCATGATCATTAGAAAACAAATTACTGACTCATCTTTAAATCTGCGTATTCCTCCAAAGCTCAGTTGTCCTGAGTCTGCACAACTCTACCAGGACCTAGGATCAAGAGAGACACTCAAGTGTTTTAGTACTATATCTCTTGATACAATGATGAAAATAATCATGGCCTCTAAAACTTCAAGCTGCATACTGGACCCTATTCCAACTAAACTACTGAAAGAGCTGCTTCCTGTGCTTGGCCCTCCTATGTTGAACATAATAAACGTCTCTCTATCCACCGGATGTGTACCAAACTCACTAAAAGTGGTAGTAATAAAGCCTCTCTTGAAAAAGCCAAACCTTGACCTAGAAAATATAAAAAACTCAGTTGCACAGCAACTCACTGCCTTCCTGAAGACAAACAATGTATACAAAATGCTTCAGTCTGGTTTTAGACCCCATCATAGCACTGAGACTGCACTTGTGAAGGTGGTAAATGACCTTTTAATGGCGTCAGACCGTGGCTCTGCATCTGTCCTCTCACTCTTAGACCTTAGTGCTGCTTTTGATACCATCGATCACCACATTCTTTTGGAGAGATTGGAAACCCAAATTGTTCTACACGGACAAGTTCTGGCCTGGTTTAGATCTTATCTGTCAGAAATATATCAGTTTGTCTCTGTGAATGGTTTGTCCTCTGACAAATCAATTGTAAATTTCTTTGTTCCTCAAGGTTCCGTTTTAGGACCACTATTGTTTTCACTATATATTTTACCTCTTGGGGATGTCATTCGAAAACATAATGTTAACTTTCACTGCTATGTGAATGACATACAGCTGTACATTTCAATGAAACATGGTGATGCCCCACAATTGCCCTCGCTAGAAGCCTGTGTTTCAGACATAAGGAAGTGGATGGCTGCAAACTTTCTACTTTTAAACTCGGACAAAACAGAAATGCTTGTTCTAGGTCCCAAGAAATAAAGAGATCTTCTGTTGAATCTGACAATTAATCTTGATGGTTGTACAGTCGTCTCAAATAAAACTGTGAAGGACCTCGGCGTTACTCTGGACCCTGATCTCTCTTTTGACGAACGTATCAAGACTGTTTCAATGACAGCTTTTTTTCCATCTACGTAACATTGCACTTTCTGTCCAAAAATTATGCTGAAAAATTAATCCATGCTTTTGTTACTTCTAGGTTAGACTACTGCAATGCTTTACTTTCCGGCTACCCGGATAAAGCACTAAATAAACTTCAGTTAGTGCTAAATACGGCTTCTAGAATCATGACTAGAACCCCAAAAATGTATCATATTACTCCAGTGCTAGCCTCCCTACACTGGCTTCCTGTTAAGGCAACGGCTGATTTCAAGGTTTTACTGCTAACCTACAAAGCATTACATGGGCTTGCTCCTACCTATCTTTCTGATTTGGTCCTGCCGTACATACCTACACGTACTCTACGGTCACAAGACGCAGGCCTCCTAAATGTCCCTAGAATTTCTAAGCAAACAGCTGGAGGCAGGGCTTTCTCCTATAGAACTCCATTTTTATGGAATGGTCTGCCTACCCATGTGAGAGACGCAGACTCGGTCTCAACCTTTAAAGCTTTACTGAAGACTCATCTCTTCAGTGGGTCATATGATTGAATGTAATCTGGCCTAGGAGTGTGAAGGTGAACGGAAAGGCTCTGGAGCAACGAACCGCCCTTGCTGTCTCTGCCTGGCCGGTTCCCCTCTCTCCACTGGGATTCTCTGCCTCTAACCCTATTACAGAGGCTGAGTCACTGGCTTACTGGTGCTCTTTCATGCCGTCCCTAGGAGGGGTGCGTCACTTGAGTGGGTTGAGTCACTGACGTGATCTTCCTGTCTGGGTTGGCGCCCCCCTTGGGTTGTGCCGTGGCGGAGATCTTTGTGGGCTATACTTTGCCTTGTGTCAGGATGGTAAGTTGGTGGTTGGAGATATCCCTCTAGTGGTGTGGGGGCTGTGCTTTTGCAAAGTGGGTCGGGTTATATCCTTCCTGTTTGGCCCTGTCCGGGGTATCATCGGATGGGGCCACAGTGTCTCCTGACCCCTCCTGTCTCAGCCTCCAGTATTTATGCTGCAGTAGTTTATGTGTCGTGGGGCTAGGGTCAGTTTGTTATGTCTGGAGTACTTCTCCTTATCCGGTGTCCTGTGTGAATTTAAGTATGCTCTCTAATTCTCTCCTTCCCTCTTTCTTTCTTTCTCTTGGAGGACCTGAGCCCTAGGACCATGCCTCAGGACTACCTGGCATGATGATTCCTTACTGTCCCCTGTCCACCTGGCCGTGCTGCTGCTCCAGTTTCAACTGTTCTGCCTGCAGCTATGGAACCCTGACCTGTTCACCGGACGTGCTATCTGTCTGTTTTCAACTCTCTAGAGACAGCAGGAGCGGTAGAGATACTCTTAATGATTGGTTATGAAAAGCCAACTGACATTTACACCTGAGGGGCTGACTTGCTGCACCTTCGACAACTACTGTGATTATTATTATTATTTGACCATGCTGGTCATTTATGAACATTTGAACATCTTGGCCATGTTCTGTTATAATCTCCACCCGGCAGAGCCAGAAGAGGACTGGCCACCCCTCATAGCCTGGTTCCTCTCTAGGTTTCTTCCTATGTTTTGGCCTTTCTAGGGAGTTCTTCCTAGCATTGCTTGCTGTTTGGGGGTTTAGGCTGGGTTTCTGTACAGCACTTTGAGATATCAGCTGATGTCAGAAGGGCCATATAAATACATTTGATTTGATTTGATACCCTACACTACTCATCTCATATGTATATACTGTACTCTATACCATCTACTGCATCTTGCCTATGCCGTTCGGCCATCGCTCATCCATTTATATTTTGATGTACATATTCTTATTAATTCCTTTGCACTTGTGTGTATAAGGTAGTTGTTGTGAAATACTTAGATTACTTGCTAGACATTACTGCATGGTCGGAAACTAGAAGCACAAGCATTTCACTACACTTGCATTAACATCTGCCAACCATGTGTATGTGACAAATACAATTTGATTTGATTTGACAAACCATTATAATCACAAGGTCTGTGTCACCTTCATAGAGATCTTAGAATTGTTATATTTTCTGCGGTCACCCTAGTCTCATAACTCACTCTTTATCAGCATCAACTTACAAATCAAATCAAAGGTATTTGTCACAGGCGCAAATAAAACAGATAGACCTTACCGTCCTACCGTGAAATACTTACTCAGTAATAGAGAGAGAACTTGGGCTCCTGCGTGGCGCAGAGGTCTAAGGCACTGCATCTCAGTGTTAGAGGCATCACTACAGTCCCTGGTAATAAAGGTAATAAAATAACAATAATGAGGCTATATACAAGAGGGTCCATAATAATGAGGCTATATACAGGGGGTCCATAATGAGGCTATATACAGGGGGTCCATAATAATAAGGCTATATACAGGGGGTCCATAATAATGAGGCTATATGCAGGGAGTACATAATAATAATGAGGCTATATGCAGGGAGTACCGGTGCTGCTACTTCTGTACTTTTGATGGCCTAGAGTGCCACTTGGGACGCACCCATGGGGTAACATACAGTACTGTGAGGAAAAGGGTCTGTGCTCAGTATGTTCAATTAACATTAAGGTAACACAAGGTGAAAGTTAAATTTGACTTCCCCTTTTAACCCAACCTCTCTGAAAGGCACTCAGAGGTTATGGAGAGGTACTAACTCTGGACTAACCTCTGAACTCCAGCCAAGGGGGACAATAGAGTGCAATATATTTATATGTCTGCATGCTGTGTGTAGGGACTTCAAATCCAGAAATGAGAGGATAATGATGTCCTTGGAGATTTGATTTCTTCTGCATCCCTGCTCTTTTGTTTCACCATTCCTATTCTATGTTTTAGCTGCTTCTGCTGTGTTGCAATGACAAATACATATTGGTTTCTGCACATTTATTGAAGTAACAATTGGGCAGTTTTCTACCAACAACACACTGTCAATACTAGAGTAGAGTTCATCATCATATCAACATTGTGTAACAGAGCAAAACAACTCCCAAAGTTTGGAAAGAGTTATTTGAACAAGTTCAAAATAACAAAAACATTAGAAATTATGACATTTTGAAAAGTTCAAGACGATGTTTAAAATAACAAGCCCCAGAATAACTTCTGGGTTTGACAGACAATAACATCAGAGAGCTTCTGGGAAAGGCCCAGCAGATGTCCAAACCACATCTAAGACACTCAGAGCTGAGTAGACAGTAAGTATGCATCTGGCTGTACAGAGAGAGAGAAAGAGCACACTAGTACTAGCAGCAGTCGGTAAACTGCCGGTACACCCCAGCCGGATCTGCATGAGCTCGGCCACCACGGCTTCAGATCCAGTTTGAAACCTGTTCAGATTAACCCAGCAGGCCAAGTCAGAGTAAGTTAGAGAGGGCACCGCGTCAGAGAGTATGCCAGGCAGGCCAGGCCAGGCCAGGTCACCTTATCACGTGCAGCAGCCTGGCACCTAAAGCCCATAAGTAGCTCAGATGTCAGCCCGCCAGTGTGGCTGACAATGCCGTAACCACCTCTGTAATTTCAACTGTCTTAAAATGGAAGGTATTTAGTCAGGATCATTATAATATGATTATAAGACATGACAACAGGGTCATACATGCTTAGGAAAATTATTATTAGGTAACCCACCCCATTCACGAAAATGGTTCTCTCCTACAGATGATCGTTGGTGCCAGGCGCACCTGTTCCAGTATCTCAGAAACAGCCGGCCTCCTGGGCTTTTCACACGCAACAGTGTCTATGGTGTACAGAGAATGGTGAAACTAACAAAAAACATCCAGTCAGTGGCAGTCCTGTGGGCAACAACAGCTCGTTGATGAGAGAAGTCGAAGGAGAATGGCAAGAATTGTGCAAGCTAACAGGCGGGCCACAAACAGGTAAATAATGGCGTAGTACAACATTGGTGGGCAGAACAACATCTCGGAACACACGACTCGTCGGTCCTTGTCATGGATGGGCTATTGCAGGAGACGACCACACTGGGTTCAACTCTTATCAGCTAAAAACAAGAAGATCACCAACACTGGACAACTGAGGAGTGGAAAAACATTGCCTGGTCGGACGAATCCTGGTTCCTGTTGCGTCATGCAGATGGTAGAGTCAGGATTTGGCGTAAGTCCATGGCCTCATCCTGCCTTGTGTCAAAGGTACAGGCTGGTGGCGGTGGTATAATGGTGTGGGGAATGTTTTCGTGGCATGGTCCCTTGAAACCAATTGAGCAATGTTTACGTGCCCCAAAGAATTCAGGCTGTTCTGGAGGCAAAGAGGATCCAACCCCGTACTAGATGGGTGTACCTAATAAACATTTAAATTGTATAACATTTTAATATTATAAAGGAATCATACTACATTATTGCAGGTTTTAAGAAAAGCCTTACCCTATTCCCTTTCACGTTCTGACCTTTTTTCTATGTAGAGCCATATCTCGTCATATCTTTGTATTACATGTGCTTGTTATTACACCTAGTGCTTTGTATTACACCTAGCAGTGTTGTTCTGTTCCACTCTGGTGAGCAGATCCATCTTAGTGTCTCTGGTAATAATTCCTTAAGCATCTTGTGACTGATAGTCAGACACAGATCAAACCCCCAATTCCCTATCAGCCTTTTCTTTCAATACCAAAGACCAAATGCATACAGGTGTGACTGTGGATCAAGAAAGTTAATGCTGTCACGATTTATCTTACACATGACTCTAAAATGTGATAAATAACCATGTAAACACAAATTCTAACAGGCAGTAGGAGCAGGCATGGAAACGCTAAGCTGTCAGGCATGGTATGTCAGATTGCTAGCCTGGCTGGGTGTGAAAGACCTCTCTGCATAACACATACTATGGAATAGCAGTCTTGGTAGCAAGCAACACAATACTGAGACTGTCAGCCCACCAGCTACCGTCTACTACCTTCAATGTTGTTTTGCAAACAAAGTTTGTTTTCAACAAGCAGAATGATGGAGAAAAGCCAGGAGCCTAAATTAGACCTCTTTTCACTGCTTATCTTTTTTTTATTTTTTATTTGTCGAGGTGCAAGCTGTCTCACCAGATAGGGACATTTATTTACATAGTGTTTAATTACCTTCATATGTTTCTGTGTCTTTGTGAGTTTGTGTGTGTATTTGTGAGTTTGTGTGAGTGTTTGTGAGTTTGTCTGTGTGAGTTTTTGTGTGTGTTTGTAGCAGACAAAGATCATTATGCTGTTATTGTTAATGTCATTATCTCAGCTTGCTTTAGCAACAGTGGCCTTGTCATTTATGCTAATAAAGCTTATCAGAGGGAGACAGAGAGATAGAGAGCAAGAGAGAGAGAGAGAGAGAGAGAGAGAGATGACAGCTGCTTTGTCTTGTTTCTGACTCACCGCAGCTTTGTTTACTGCCCTTCACGTCCACAAATGTTCCACCAACATCTCGTACAGTACCACCTAGAGCTTGTCACACTATCTAACACACTAAGAAATGACTATTGACTCTTTGATAACGTTACTCACAGTGTCTGTGTTCCAAATGGCACCTTCTTAAGTATACAGTAGCCCTGGTCAAAAGCAGCACACTATATAGAGAATAGGGTGCCATTCGGCACAAAGTACCTGTGCTCTGCTGAATTTGTGTTCAGTTTCGTCATAGCAGTGCATTACACTGTGAAAACCCCACCAGAGCATTCTAAAGTAGGCTCTCACGTATAGAGCGATATCTAATGACCCAATGATGCATTTCCTCCACACTGTAGGGCTATAAAGATATACAATGAGTGTACAAAACATTAGGAACACCTTCCTAATATTGAGTTGCAACCCCTTTTGCCCTCAGAACAGCCTCAATTCGTCGGGGAATGGACTCTAAAAGGTGGAGGAAGCGTTCCACAGGTATACTGGCCCATGTTGACTCCAATGCTTCCCACAGTTGTGTCAAGTTGGCTGAAAGTCCTTTATGTGGTGGACCATTCTTGATACACATGGGAAATTGTTGAGCATGAAAAACCTAGCAGTGTTGCAGTTCTTAACACAAACCGGTGTGCCTGGCACCTACTACCATACCCCGTTCAAAGGCGCTTAAATGTTTTGTCTTGCCCATTCACACCCTGAATGGCACACATACACAATCCATGTCTCAGTTGTCTACAGGCTTAAAAATCCTTCTTTAACCTGTCTCCTCCCCTTCATCTACAGTGACATCAATAAGGGATCACAGCGTTCACCTGGATTCACCTGGTCAGTCTGTCTTGGAAAGAGCAGATGTTATTAATGTTCTGTACGCTCAGGGTAGCACAAACACAACTCTAGCTCATGCCATCTTTACTCTAATATCAATTAATGTTGTCTGTGTACTTTTGGTTTCCTTGTGCTGCTCTGGGACTTACTGGAGAATTTAGCACAATCTGTTTATTACAGTATCCTGCTGTGCTAGCACTTTGAATTACAATAAAATTGTATAAACAAGCCCTTTGCCCTCTTCTGTAGTTGAAACAAGTAAACAAACTATTATATGTCTGGATTTATTGGTTCCACCTGGCCCTGGGGGAGGTTGTGCTCCTGCCAGTTCAGGTCACCTGGGCATGCTCCAATGAACTCTGAACCCCAGGCACTGCCCTCCCTCCCAGTGTGTGTGTGTGTGTGTGTGTGTGTGTGTGTCCTATATGACCTCTTTATTCTTTACCTCTACTCTACCTCCTGTCACTAATATCCTCCTGTATATAGGATGTATACTGCTTCTTCATATACTTAAAGGCTCTATTCAATCCGCACCGAGGGAGATCAGCTTTACAGCGTGATTGAAATTTAAAGGCAATGTTTCCTCTTTACCACAGACTGCATTCACAATAAACACTGCACATGTTGGCTCAATCTGAAATTATCTTTACATTACCATCGCAGAATCTGTAACACTTCATCTTTACGGATTGAAAAGAGCCATTAGTTTGTTATTTTAATGAATGAAGGTTTTTGCCATATGTTCCTGATTACTTAATGTGATCTTCCATTGCAAGACAACAATTCCTGATAACACATTCTTCAACATGCAGTCCTTCCTTGCCGTCATAATAGAAAGCCAGCATCCTGGAGTCGCCTCTTCACTGTTGACTTCGAGACTGGTGTTTTGTAGGTACTATTTCATGAAGCTGCCAGTTGAGGACTTGTGAGGTGTCTTGTTTCTCAAACTAGACACTCGAATGTACTTGTCCTCTTGCTCAGTTGTGCACCGGGGCCTCCCACTCCTCTTTCTATTCTGGCTAGAGACAGTTTGCGCTGTTCTGTGAAAGGAGTAGTACACAGCGTTGTGCGAGATATTTTGTTTCTTGGCAATTTCTCGCATGGAATAGCCTTCATTTCTCAGTACAAGAATAGACTGACGAGTTTCAGAAGAATGTCATTTGTTTCTGGCCATTTTGAGCCTGTAATTGAACCCACAAGTGCTGATGATCCAGCTACTCAACCAGTCTAAAGAAGGCCGGTTATCTTTATCATCACAACAGTTTTCAGCTGTGCTAACATAATTGCAAAAGGGTTTTCTAATGATCAATTAGTTTTTAAAATGATAAACATGGATTAGCTAACCCAACTTGCCATTGGAACACAGGAGTGATGGTTGCTGATAACGCCTATGTACGCCTATGTACGCCTCTGTACGCCTCTGTACGCCTATGGAGATACAGTATTCCATTAAAAAAAGTATGTTTCCCGATACAATAGTCATTTACAACATTAACAATGTCTACACTGTATTTCTGATCAATTTGATGTTACTTTAATGGACACATTTTTTTGCTTTTCTTTCAAAAACCAGGACATTTTTAAGTTACCCCAAACCTTTGAACAGTAGTGTAGGTCAATGTATTACTTATCCACAGAGTATTTATACAATTATAGTTGAAGTCGGAAGTTTACACACACCTTAACCTTAGCCAAATACATTTAAACTCAGTTTTCACCAATTCCTGACATTAATCCTAGTAAAAATTCCCGATCTTAGGTCAGTTAGATCACCACTTTACTTTAAGAATGTGAAATGTCAGAATAATAGTAGAGAGAACGATTTATTTCAGCTTTATTTCTTTCATCACATTCCCAGTTAGTCAGAAGTTTACATACACTCAATTATTATTTGGTAGCATTGTCTTTGAATTGTTTAACTTGGGTCAAATGTTTTGGGTAGCCTTCCACAAGCTTCCCACAATAAGTTGGGTGAATTTTGGCCCATTCCTCCTGACAGAGCTGGTGTAACTGAGTCAGGTTAGTAGGCCTCATTGCTCGCACACTCTTTTTCAGATCTGCCCACAAATGTTCTTTAGGGTTGAACTCAGGGCTTTGTGATGGCCACTCCAATACCTTGACTTTGTTGTCCTTAATCCATTTTGCCACAACTTTGGAAGAATGCTTGGAGTCATTGTCCATTTGGAAGACCCATTTGCAACCAAGCTTTAACTTCCTGACTGATGTCTTGAGATGTTGCTTCAATATATCCACACAATTTTCCAGCCTCATGATGCCATCTATTTTGTGAAGTGCATCAGTCCATCCTGCAGCAAAGCACCCCCACAACATGATGCTGCCACCCCCGTGCTTCACGGTTGGGAGGGTATTCTTCAGCTTGCAAGCCTCACCCTTTTTCCTCCAAACATAATGATGGTCATTAGGGCCAAACAGTTCTAATTTTGTTTCATCAGACCAGAGGACATTTCTCCAAAAAGTGCGATCTTTGTCCCCATGTGCAGATGCAAACCGTAGTCTGGCTTTTTTATAGCGGTTTTGGAGCATTGGCTTCTTCCTTGCTGAGTGGCCTTTCAGGTCGATATAGGACTCGTTTTACTGTGGATATAGATACTTTTGTACCTGTTTCCTACAGAATCTTCAAACGGTCCTTTGCTGTTGTTCTGGTATTTATTTTCACTTTTCGCACCAAAGTACATTAATCTCTAGGAGACCGAACGTGTCTCTTTCCTGAGTGGTATGATGGCTGTGTGGTCCCATGGTCTGTAACGGTTTTCTTCTGGTGAAAGAGAGGCGGACCAAAATGCAGCGTGGTTAGTTTTGTACATCTTTAATAAAGATGAAAATATAACAATCTACAAAACAAGAAACATGAAAAAAACGAAACAGTCCTATCTGGTGCCACAAACACAAAGACAGGAACAATCACCCACAAAACCCAACACAAAACAGGCTACCTAAATATGGTTCCCAATCAGAGACAATGACTAACCCCTGCCTCTGATTGAGAACCATATCAGGCCAAACATAGAAATAGACAAACCAGACACACAACATAGAATGCCCACCCAGCTCACGTCCTGACCAACACTAAAACAAGCAAAACACACAAGAACGATGGTCAGAACGTGACATGGTCTTTATACTTGCGTACTACGTGGTACCTTCAGGCGTTTGGAAATTGCTCCCAAGGAAGAACCAGGCTTGTGGAGGTCTACCATTTTTGAGCTGATTTCTTTTGATTTTCCCAAGATGTCAAGCAAAGAGGCACTGAGTTTGAAGGTATGCCTTGAAATACATCCACAGGTACACCTCCAATTGACTCAAATGATGTCTATCAGGAGCTTCTAAAGCAATGACATAATTTTCTGGAATTTTCCAAGCTGTTTGAAGGCACAGTCAACTTAGTGAATGTAAACTTCTGACCCACTGGAATTGTGATGCAGTGAATTATAAGTGAAATAATCTGTCTGTAAGCAGATCTACAAAGTACATGTACTAACTGACTTGCCAAAACTATACTTTGTTAACAAGAAATTTGTGGAGTGGTTGAAAAATGAGTTTTAATGACTCCAACCTAAGTGTATGTAAACTTCTGACTTCAACTCTATGAACAGTTTTTGTATGTTTCACTACTGTATTTTACAGATCACTTCAAATCATTAAAGTCATCACTTCAAGTCACTCGGGCTCTGGAGTGGCGCAACGGTCCAAGCCACTGCATCTCAGTGCAAGATGCATCACTACAAACACCCTGGTTTGATCCTGGGCTGTATCACAAATAGCCGTGATTGGGAGTACCATAGGGCGGTGCACAATTGGCCCAGCGTCGTCCAGGTAAGGGCTTGGCCGGGGTAGGCCGTCATTGTAAATAAGAATTTGTTCCTAACTGACTTGCCTTGTTAAATATATATTACAGATATATTTTGAATCTCAAGTAATATTTAGACCAATTTGAATTAACTATGAATAATTGACATACTAACATTTTAAAGGGCAATCTTTAAAAACCATGGGATGTGTATCATTAGTTCTGATTGTGTATTGTACATTCCCTCACAAATACTATTTTCTCCATTGAGTCACCACTATTTCTTTGAACCATTACTCCACCTTGTGGTCAAACTGAACACTGTATCTTTAGTTGCAAAGTACAGGACTTTAGCAGACGTGCAGAAGTAGCATACGGTACACATTGACATCATATGATCACAATGATTATGAAATAAGAGTTGAAGTTTTAACATTGAATAAAAACATGGAAGCCTGAAGCAAGGCAATAATATCCTATCACTTACATTTCTACGCACTGAGTATAGTTTGGCCAAGACAATAAACAAAGAAGTCAGAGGAGCTGGGAAGGGGACTAGTATTTCCTCTATTGTGATGTACAGAGCTCTGTTTTCTGTCTGACTGTTTCTGACACGTGCTGAACATTCTTTACACTTGGGTAAAGGTGTCGTTGTGCTGTTTTTCAAAGGTCATTGTTATAAGGTCACTGTGGTTAGAATGTGATAATGACAAGCCAATCAAATGGAGGCAAGGAGCATGAAAACATCAACATTGTGACTCACTGTTTCACAGGAGAGAATATAGGAGTTTTTCAGAAGGGGAAATAGTCATGATGAATTTACGTGCATTGTCCATTCAATCCATTATTTGGTCCCAAGACATGAACTTCAGATCATGTTTAACACAACTGGTTTAACAGACAGTGCCAATAAGTTGACATTTGGAGAAATAGACACATAAAATAGTGAAAGGTCAGAGTCGGCAGACAGAAAAAAACCGTTTGTATCGTGAAACAGAACCAGAGGGTGTTAGGCAGGGTGCGGGCTGGGGCAGGGGAACTGGACTAGGGCAATGGGCTGTGGACTGGGAAATTGGGCTGGGGCTGCGGAAGTGGGCTGGGGCTTGGGAACCGGGTTGGGGCTTGGGAAGTGAGCTACGGCAGGTGACTGGGCTGGGGCTGGGAACCGTGCTGGGGAACCGTGCTGGGGCCTGGGAAACGGGCTGGGGTTGGGGCTGGAGAACCGGGCTGGGGCTGGAGAACCAGGAAGGGTAACTGGGCTGGTGAACCAGGCTGGGGCTTGGGTCTGTGTTGGGGGAACCGGGCTGGGGCAGGGAAGGAGAATGATTAGGTTATTGTGCTAATGCCTGTACCCTAGACCTAGGGCACAGTGCATTCAAGGCCCCAGCTAAAGGCCAGCTGTTCACAATGATTACTGCTGGCAAGTGCCCTCTGCTGGTAAGTGCTCTCTTTAAAAAGGGCAGGCACCATTATAACAGAGCTGAGCAGCAAAGGGCCTAGGGAAGGAACAACTCAGTACAGATGCATTATGGAACTAAACAATACAGTTGTGTTTGAGGAACATAGGTTAAGGAGGTTAGAAAATAGTGCTTTCAAATGATAAACTGTTGACTATTTAGTGCACTACTCTGGATCAGGGCCCATACAACTCTGGTCGAAAGTAATGCACTATATAAGGAATAGGATACCATCTGGGACGCAGAAAATGTTCATCGGTGGTTTTAAAGTGTTGGGCCACCGCCTAAGGCTAGCTATAATAATGCTATGATCCCCACATAGGAGGACAGATATTGTTATGTGCCTCCTAAGAGGAGGGAGGTGTAGGAATCAGGAGCAGGAGAGCAAGGAAGTCCCAGTGGCACAATCGTTTATTTAGAAGTCCCAACTCAACAACAATAGGGGGGAACATGCCCAAACGAAGTCGCCACACACAGAGAAATAAACGCAACATACAGAGGAGATACCTCTGCTCCTAAACACATTCCAAAACGGTGCAACTACCGCGAGAAAGAAAACCCTGTGGTGCAAACACGCACCCCTTACAAAGTAACAACAGCAAAATAATCCCACACAAAGACTAGCAGGCAGTGGAGGTTAATAAACCCACCAAAATGAACTAATAGGACATAACTGTAAACAAAACAGACAGAAACAAACGAAAATGAAAAATGGATCGGTGGCAGCTAGTAGGCCGGCGATGACAACCGCCGAGCCCCGCTGAACAGGGAGAGGCAATTGTTGGCAATTGTTGGCAATTGTCATTTTCGTCAACATCCTCTGAATTGCAGAGCAAATTACAAAAAATATTTAATTTTCATGAAATCACAAGTACAACACAGTTTATCTTGTTGTTAATCCATCTGGCGTGGATTAACATTTATGTAAGGACATCTCGTTTATGTAAGGACGTCTCTCTCAGTAGACAAAATATTACAAACAGCTAGCAGCCAAGTAGATTGGTCACGAAAGTCAGAAAAGCAATAAAATGAATCGCTTACCTTTGATCAAATCAAATCAAATCAAATTTATTTATATAGCCCTTCGTACATCAGCTGATATCTCAAAGTGCTGTACAGAAACCCAGCCTAAAACCCCAAACAGCAAGCAATGCAGGTGGAGAAGCACGGTGGCTAGGAAAAACTCCCTAGAAAGGCCAATACCTAGGAAGAAACCTAGAGAGGAACCAGGCTATGTGGGGTGGCCAGTCCTCTTCTGGCTGTGCCGGGTGGAGATTATAACAGAACATGGTCAAGATGTTCAATGTTCATAAATGACCAGCATGGTCGAATAATAATAAGGCAGAACAGTTGAAACTAGAGCAGCAGCACAGTCAGGTGGAAGTTGAAACTGGAGCAGCAGCATGGCCAGGTAGACTGGGGACAGCAAGGAGTCATCATGTCAGGTAGTCCTGGGGCATGGTCTTTGATGATCTTCGGATGTTTGCACTCATGAGACTCCCAGTTACACAAGAAATGTTCCTTTTGTTCCATAAAGATGATTTTTATATCCCAAAAACCTCCATTTGGTTGGCGTGTTATGTTCAGAAATCCACAGGCTACAGCGGTCACGACATCGCAGACAAAAATTCCAAATAGTATCCGTAATGTTCAAAGAAACATGTCAAACGTTTTTTATAATCAATCCTCAGGTTGTTTTTACAGTATATAATCGATAATATTTCAACCGGTAATGTAGCTTCTTCAATAGGAGAGAGAGAGAAATGTCTGCTCCAAACTACTGTAACCCTCTCGGAGTACTTCTCTCTCTGAAACCACATTTCAGCTGTACTGAGCAGGCAGGATTGTGGGATTTTCCAACGACCAGAAATATGGTCATTGAATTTGAAATGGCTGTTTTCCCTTAATTGCTGTATTGTTGCCAGAGGTGGCGCCTGCCTAGTGGTGGAGTTCAGTCACCATGGGAGAGCTGAGCTTCTGTGCGCATCCTAAATGGTACCTTATTCCCTACAAAAAAACAATCCCAAGTATTCCCACAAATATAAAAAGAGACATATGTGATGTTGTCTCAATGTAATCAAGTTATGAATTGATTATTATTTTTCAAACACAATCTCTTTTTGGTTGTGGTGAATTTGCAGGTCACAAATTATTATTATTTATTTAACCAGGCAAGTCAGTTAAGGACAAATTCTTATTTACAATGACAGCCTACCCAGGAACAGCAGGTTGGCTGCCTTGTTCAGGGGCAGAAGGACAGATTTTTACCTTGTCAGCTCAGGGATTCGATCAGGGATTCGATCTATCAACCTTTCAGTTAATGCTCTAACCATTAGGCTAACTGCTGACCCATATTATAATTATGTTCTGGACACCAAGCTTCCCCTCTGACAAAAATCTTCTAGCGGCTAAGTCTAGTTGCCTACCCCTGCTTTACATAATGCACTTACTAATGGGCTCTGGTGCAACTATGGGCCCTGGTGCCACTAATGGGCCCTGGTCCCACTATGGGCCCTGGTCCCACTATGGGCCCTGGTCCCACTATGGGCCCTGGACCCACTATGGTCCCTGGTCCCACTATGGGCCCTGGTCCCACTAATGGGCTCTGGTACCACTAATGGGCCCTGGTGCCACTAATGGGCCCTGGTGCCACTAATGGACCCTGGTCCCACTATGGGCCCTCGTGTCACTAATGGATCCTGGTCCCACTATGGGCTCTGGTCCCACTATGGGCTCTGGTCCCACTATGGGCCCTGGTCCCACTATGGGCCCTGGACCCACTATGGTCCCTGGTCCCACTAATGGGCTCTGGTACCACTAATGGGCCCTGGTGCCACTAATGGGCCCTGGTGCCACTAATGGACCCTGGTCCCACTA
The DNA here is from genome assembly GCF_002021735.2 of Oncorhynchus kisutch. Classification (NCBI taxonomy): domain Eukaryota; kingdom Metazoa; phylum Chordata; class Actinopteri; order Salmoniformes; family Salmonidae; genus Oncorhynchus; species Oncorhynchus kisutch. The sequence goes on along the minus strand of NC_034181.2, from coordinate 20,116,528 downwards.
TGGGCCCTCGTGTCACTAATGGATCCTGGTCCCACTATGGGCTCTGGTCCCACTATGGGCCCTGGTCCCACTATGGTCCCTGGTCCCACTAATGGGCTCTGGTACCACTAATGGGCCCTGGTTCCACTAATGGTCCCTGGTCCCACTAATGGGCTCTGGTACCACTAATGGTCCCTGGTCCCACTATGGGCTTTGGTGCCACTAATGGGCACTGGTCCCACTATGGGCCCTGGTGCCACTAATGGGCCCTGGTCCCACTATGGGCTCTGGTGCCACTAATGGGCACTGGTTCCACTATGGGCCCTGGTCCCACTAATGGGCCCTGGTCCCACTATGGGCTCTGGTGCCACTAATTGGCCCTGGTCCCACTAATGGGCACTGGTCCCACTATGGGCGCTGGTGCCACTAATGGGCCCTGGTCCCACTATGGGCTCTGGTGCCACTAATGGGCACTGGTTCCACTATGGGCCCTGGTCCCACTAATGGGCCCTGGTCACACTATGGGCTCTGGTGCCACTAATTGGCCCTGGTCCCACTAATGGGCCCTGGTCCCACTATGGGCCCTGGTCCCACTATGGGCTCTGGTGCCACTAATTGGCCCTGGTCCCACTAATGGGCCCTGGTCCCACTATGGGCCCTGGTCCCACTATGGACTCTGGTGCCACTAATTGGCCCTGGTCCCACTAATGGGCCCTGGTCCAACTATGGGCCCTGGTCCCACTAATGGGCTCTGGTACCACTAATGGGCCCTGGTCCCACTATGGGCTCTGGTGCCACTAATTGGCCCTGGTCCCACTAATGGGCCCTGGTCCCACTATGGGCCCTGGTCCCACTATGGATTCTGGTGCCACTAATTGGCCCTGGTCCCACTAATTGGCACTGGTCCCACTATGGGCTCTGGTCCCACTATGGGCCCTGGTGCCACTAATGGTCCATGGTCTCACTAATGGGCCCTGGTCCAACTATGGTCCCTGGTCCTATTATGGCCTCTGGTCCCACTATGGGCTCTGGTCCCACTATGGGCTCTGGTGCCACTATGGCCTCTGGTGCCACTATGGGCTCTGGTGCCACTAATGGGCCCTGGTCCCACTATGGGCTCTGGTCCACTATGGGCTCTGGTGCCACTATGGGCTCTGGTGCCACTAATGGGCCCTGGTCCCACTATGGGCTCTGGTCCCACTATGGGCTCTGGTGCCACTATGGGCTCTGGTCCCACTATGGGCTCTGGTGCCACTATGGGCTCTGGTGCCACTAATGGGCTCTGGTGCCACTATGGGCTCTTGTCCCACTATGGGCTCTGGTGCCACTATGGGCTCTGGTCCCAGTAATGGGCCCTGATACCACTATGGGCTCTGGTCCCACTAATGGGCCCTGGTCCCACTATGGGTTCTGGTCCCAGTAATGGGCTCTGGTCCCACTAATGGTCCCTGGTCCCACTATGAGCTCTGGTCCCACTATGGGTCCTGGTCCCTCTATGGGCCCTGGTCCCAGTAATGGGCCCTGATACCACTATGGGCCCTGGTTCCACTATGGGCTCTGGTGCCACTAATGGTCCCTGGTCCCACTATGGGCTCTGGTCCCACTATGGGCTCTGGTCCCACTATGGGCCGTGGTTCCACTATGGGCTCTGGTGCCACTAATGGGCCCTGGTGCCACTAATTTGCCCTGGCCCCACTATGGACTCTGGTGCCACTAATGGGCTCTGGTCCCACTATGGGCTCTGGTTCCACTATGGACTCTGGTGCCACTAATGGGCCCTGGTGCCACTAATTTGCCCTGGCCCCACTATGGACTCTGGTGCCACTAATGGGCTCTGGTCCCACTATGGGCTCTGGTGCCACTATGGACTCTGGTGCCACTAATGGGCTCTGGTCCCACTATGGGCCGTGGTTCCACTATGGACTCTGGTGCCACTAATGGGCCCTGGTGCCACTAATTTGCCCTGGTCCCACTATGGGCTCTGGTGCCACTATGGGCTCTGGTCCCACTATGGGCTCTGGTGCCACTATGGGCTCTGGTGCCACTAATGGGCTCTGGTGCCACTATGGGCTCTTGTCCCACTATGGGCTCTGGTGCCACTATGGGCTCTGGTCCCAGTAATGGGCCCTGATACCACTATGGGCTCTGGTGCCACTAATGGGCCCTGGTCCCACTATGGGCTCTGGTCCCACTATGGGCTCTGGTGCCACTAATGGGCCCTGGTCCCACTATGGGTTCTGGTCCCAGTAATGGGCTCTGGTCCCACTAATGGTCCCTGGTCCCACTATGAGCTCTGGTCCCACTATGGGTCCTGGTCCCTCTATGGGCCCTGGTCCCAGTAATGGGCCCTGATACCACTATGGGCCCTGGTTCCACTATGGGCTCTGGTGCCACTAATGGTCCCTGGTCCCACTATGGGCTCTGGTCCCACTATGGGCTCTGGTCCCACTATGGGCCGTGGTTCCACTATGGGCTCTGGTGCCACTAATGGGCCCTGGTGCCACTAATTTGCCCTGGCCCCACTATGGACTCTGGTGCCACTAATGGGCCCTGGTGCCACTAAGGGCTCTGGTCCCACTATGGGCCCTGGTCCCACTATAGGTCCTGGTCCCACTATGGAATCTGGTGCCACTAATGGGCCCTGGTGCCACTATGGGCCCTGGTCCCATTATGGACCCTGATCAGAAGTAGTGCACAACTGTATGTAGGGAATAGGGTTCCATTTGTGACGCGACCTGTGTCTACAGCCATCTGTATGGAGATGAGGCGTAGTGACTGACAGATCGCCGACGTAAACACAGGTATTCACTCAGAGGAAAAGGTTATAGTTTGCTGTCTGTATAGTGGAGGCTTGTTTGGTGGAGGCTTGTATAGTGGAGGCTTGTTTGGTGGAGGCTTGTATAGTGGAGGCTTGTTTGGACAATTTAAATACCAGACTGACAACACCACATCAAATAATTATTTCCTGTATTATTATGTCTCTTTTGGCTTCCAATAAAAAAATATTAGAATAGATTGATGGCCTGTACTATGATTGCCTACAGAAGATAACAGTGTCTCAATACTCTCTCTGAGTGGTCCACAATGTGGTTTTTAAATCTGTAAATATGTGTAGCCAATTGTTGTAATATTATGGTGTTACTTGAATACTTGTTTTTTAATAACTTTATTAGAATAGGACTGGCATGGAAATGACTGTTAATGTTTACACTTCCATGGCATGCTGGGAAAGTGCCACAGGTCTAAACAAGGCAAACATTGGTGTTATGAATGTTGTGTTTTCGTCAAAACAGCGACTATATTTGTATTGAATAAATGACTCCATCAATGTGTGAAAATACAAGCAGAATCTTAGATTTGAATCTAACAGATTTTCATAATAGAGAAACACATTGATTCTCTCTCAGTAGTAGAAGTACAGTTAATTCAGATGTCATGCAGTGAGGGAAGATCATTTCAAGTCATGACCTCCACCCATTACCACAGTAACCTTAGTTCACATTCGACTCAGAAGAGGTTGCCTGCATGCCCCTCCCCCTACAATGCTTCTGTCTAAGTCCCTTATGCTGATCCTCAGCCACAGGAAGCAGAAACACAAACGTCTGCAGGCTCAGGTCATCCTGCAAGGGCACTATGGACTCAACCGCTTATGCTTGATCTCATGCTACTACCTTCAATCCCACCAGGCTTTTAGCTTCACTAACACAGGCAACAGCGCACGCAACAGCGCACGCAACACACGTAACAACACACAAACTCAGCCGAGCTGACAGAATTGTCATGGAATGTGTACAGTGTGCAACCATCCAGATAAAACAGGTCTAAAGCCTGATCATATTGCACCGTGATGTACTAGTGCTGTACCGAGGCCATGAGTAGACTGCTGCCTGCACATCAGAGGTTTACACTAACTCTACATCAACATCCATGTGCATTCAGATTGCTGTCATACGTAAAGAATACTTTTTTTCCCACATATAAAAGGCCATCAACACATAGCAGCAGAGAGATAGAGTGGAGACAATGAAGGGTGTTGAAATTCTCCAGTGTGTTGGATGCCTGGGGCCTGTTCCTTTGATCGGTTTGAGTGAGAGGGAACTCGACGGAGGAGAGAGAGCAAGAGAGAGAGAGAGAGAGAGATGGAGAGAGAGAGATGGAGAGAGAGAGAGAGCATGCAGCCAAGTGTGGCACGGTGGTGGCGGATGAATCGCATGCAGCTTTAATGACCTGCTCTACAAGGAGAACACGCATGGAGGAGGTGTGACTCCATTAGGCAGGGGGAGGAGATGGAGCATGTCACGTCCCCGATCCTGTCTGTGGAAAATGAACAGAGCAACACATACTGTCATACCTCGATGTCCTCTGTTGTTCGGGTTGTTCTTATTTCAGGGTTGAGCAAAGTGACTGGTGCAGTAGTAATATAACAGGTGGTACCGTATGGTACTGCGTAGGCTTGATTGTGCAACAGACAAATGAGACCAAATGAGGTGCATAATTATATAAACATAGAACAACACCGGTCACAGCTGAACCATAAGTTACTGTGCCGTAGAATATTGGACCCATATGGTCTCCATACATGTACACTTAAGCAATTTAAGAGAAACATCTACAGAGAGTCCTGGTGGGCATGAAGACAATTGTGCTATTCATCTTAATATACACACAGCGTTCTGAATTTGTTATCTGAATCTAATATATTTTTTCTTCTGAATCTTATTTTCATTTTCCTCCTGTAAAAAGATTGCTTCTGTTGTAATCTGATAAACACTTTTATGATTAATAACTCAGTGTGTTGCATACTTAGTGTCATTTAATAACTCAACATTTTATTTGACAGCCCTGGGTCTTGGCATAAAAAGTAACTTAATGTGCTGGAAAGAGATATGTCATATGAAACATGTTTCTTTAATTCCTTCATGTGTTTAACTTCTCTGAGGGTGGGTGCTGCTACACTACACAGCCCTAGTGGAAGAAGGCTTGCTGCTAAATTAATGTGACGTTTTGCTGAAGATTACAATTAAGTCCCCCGGTGATTAATTATAAAGGTAAGTTAATTCTGTTTCAGGCATAAAAGGTGGAGATACGATCAAATGGATGACTGGAAAACAGTTTTATAAAACTGTAAGCACGGGTTGGATGGAGACGAACGGTGTTCTAAAAGAAAAAAGAAAGCGATATCCCCCAATTAAGACTGTGTCGTCTGTGAATGAGTCCCAAATGGCACCCTATTCCCTATATTGTGCACTACACTTGACCAGGACCCATAGGTCCCGGAGTCTGAGTTATACTGGTTAGATCTGCTTAGTACCGTGACAATTACCATACGCCCGTGCAGAATGGTGATAAGGGAATGTTGGAGTTGAGCCTCTGCAATAGTCATCACTGTTCTGCCACTGATAATCTCCAGCACCTCAAAATGCAAAAAAACTCACAGAGATTTAAACAAAGTCATGCTGGAGGAGACATGAGTGATTTGAAAGAAAATCAAGACAATTTTCGGCTTCTTCTTTTCTTATTCCACTCGGTCTACACAGTACCCTACCCGTTAGAAAAAAGGTGCTATCCAGAACCTAAAAGTGTTCTTTGGGCTGTTCCCATAGGAGAACCCTTTGAAAAACCCTTGTTGATTCCAGGTAGAACACTTCTGTTTCCAAGTAAAACTGTTTTTGGTCCCATGAATAACCCTTTCCACAGAGGTTTCTACATGGAACCCAAAATGGTTCTACCTGGAACCAAACGGGTTCTCCTATGGGCATAGCCGAAGAACCCTGTTTGAACCCTTTTTTCTAAGAGTGTGTTAATAACATGATGGAATTCATGTATTACAAATAGCTGAAGGAATTGTATATCTTCAGGCAGTTAATGTAGCTGCATGATAAGAAATGCAACAATGAGGCCAATGACAGTGACAGTGACATTTCTAAGCGGCTGAGAGAGTCATTCACTTGACAGCTGTGTGATTTATCAGCCTGATCTCTAACACTGACATTGTCATGTAGTGAGGGACTGCCGCCTTCAGGGCACTCAATGTTTTAAAAATGTTCATCACTCATTCTCTCAATCGGCATTCACAGGAGAAGAACAGAAACTAGCAGGACAATTTCCTGCAAAAAAGGACTGCATCACATTTTACATGGTGTAGTTATTTGTTTTTCCTTTGCCACAATATGGGTAATTGACTTGACTTGACTGTTATTGGCTTGTTAATCGTTTACTCCATGTGTAACCCTGTGTTGTCTGTTCACACTGCTATGCTTTATCTTGGCCAGGTCGCAGTTGCAAATGAGAACTTGTTCTCAACTAGCCTACCTGGTTAAATAAAGGTGAAATAAAAATAAAATAAATAAAAAGGAGAGTGTGGTTGAGCCAAAGAGGTAAGTTGAACCACCTTTGTTTCTAAGAAATCATACAAAAATTAACAATTTGACCAAATGTTTAGGAAGAGGCCATATTTTCATGGAGTCTGTGAAGGAAGAAACCACATAGAAAAATTAGTGAGCATGTTAGGTAAAATAACTGATTTTCACCCTGTTAAATGAATGTATTGTGTTATAGAAGGTTTCATGATGCTTGTATTGAAACCAAAGTAGATCATTTAAAGATGGTTCTATGTGTCAGTTGGGGTCTTTATAAGCTACAACATGAGGTCCTAAACCTAGCATGAAAGTGCATCCTGGTTGATGTGCTGGCTAGTAGAGTCAAAATGTTTGCCTTAGGGTAAGTTGAGTCAATGACCATGGGTTAACTTGAGCCAATGGTTGAGCCAATGGTTGAGCCAATGGTTGAGCCAATGGTTGAGCCAATGGTTGAGCCAATGGTTGAGCCAATGGTTGAGCCTATGGTTGAGCCAATGGTTGAGCCAATGGTTGAGCCAATGGTTGAGCCAATGGTTGAGCCAATGGTTGAGCCAATGGTTGAGCCAATGGTTGAGCCAATGGTTGAGCCAATGGTTGAGCCAATGGTTGAGCGGGTTGAAGTGTTTTCTTCCCTGGCGTAATGCAAGGCATTATCGCTGGGATATGAGGCAACAACAGGGCCTATGTTAAAAGTGTAAACAAAAATCTATTGTGATTGTGTTGAATTGTGTTTGGGAAAGAAAGATAGACATGTTTTTAAAACGTTAGTGGTAATATTTCATTTAGTATTGAATAACGTACCCTGTACCTCTGCTCAATTTAACACTTTTTATGGACAAGCTATGTTTTCAAAACTGTAATGTTTACATGAATTCTGATTATTTCCAGGGATACTCAAGATCCTGAAAGATATGAAGATTCCTTTGTTATATAGAATACTACATTTCCCTTAACGGAGTGATGGTAACTAAAACTAGAAAATCGGGCATGGGTAAGGAAAGAGAATCAGGTTTTATAAAATATTGTTTTCCCTGTAGACTGATGTATAGATTTTTTACATTTTAGTAGACACATCTTCAGAGCAACTTATAGGAGCAGTTAGGGTTAAGTGCCTTGCTCAAGGGCACCATTGTTTACCTAGTCGATTCAGGGATTCAAACCAGCAACGTTTCAGTTACTGGCCCAACGCTCTTAAACGCTAGGCCACCTGCCGTTCAATCATTTCTTAAGGTGTGCACAGTACAATGATATGATTATTTTAGCTAAACAATAAGTTGTATTATTTCCAGCTCATCTTCAAAATCTGTTAAATCAGGCATGGGGAAGAATGTGGCATTTTCTAAGAGTTTTTTGTTGTTTCCCCTCTAGGCTTATGGTGGGATAATTGTGCCAGTCCTGCCTAAGCTGATAAGACAGGTTTCTAGTCATAAAGGTTCTACTTGCTTTATCACTAAATGTATTTATATATCTCAGTCCACAGGATGACTGCAATTAAATACTTTTTGGCCCCACTGTACATACATATACATATGTATGTATATATTTTATATATATATATATACATATGTATATGTATGTACTGTATATATTTTATTTATATATATATATATAAATATATATATATATATATGTATATGTATGTACTGTATATATTTTATATATATAAAGGGAACACTTAAACAACACAATTGTAACTCCAAGTCAATCACACTTCTGTGAAATCAAATTGTCCACGTAGGAAGCAACACTGATTGACAATAGATTTCAGATGCTGTTGTGCAAATGGAATAGACAACAGGTGGAAATTATAGGCAATTAGCAAGACACCCCCAATAACTTCTCAGTTCCTATGCTTCCTGGCTGATGTTTTGGTCACTTTTGAATGCTGGCGGTGCTTTCACTCTAGTGGTAGCATGAGACGGAGTCTACAACCCACACAAGTGGCTCAGGTAGTGCAGCTCATCCAGGATGGCACATCAATGCGAGCTCTGGCAAGAAGATTTGCTGTGTCTGTCAGCGTAGTGTCCAGAGCATGGAGGCGCTACCAGGAGACAGGCCAGTACATCAGGAGACGTGGAGGAGGCCGTAAGAGAGCAACAACCCAGCAGCAGGACCGCTACCTCCGCCTTTGTGCAAGGAGGAGCAGGAGGAGCACTGCCAGAGCCCTGCAAAATGACCTCCAGCAGGCCACAAATGTGCATGTGTCTGCTCAAACATTCAGAAACAGACTCCATGAGGGTGGTATGAGGGCCCGACGTCCACAGGTGGGGGTTGTGCTTACAGTCCAACACCGTGTAGGACGTTTGGCATTTGCCAGAGAACACCAAGATTGGCAAATTCGCCACTAGCTCCCTGTGCTCTTCACAGATGAAAGCAGGTTCACACTGAGCACATGTGACAGACGTGACAGAGTCTGGAGACACCGTGGAGAACGTTCTGCTCCCTGCAACATCCTCCTGCATGACCGGTTTGGCGGTGGGTCAGTCATGGTGTGGGGTGGCATTTCTTTGGGGGGCCGCACAGCCCTCCATGTGCACGCCAGAGGTAGCCTGACTGCCATTAGGTACCGAGATGAGATCCTCAGACCCCTTGTGAGACCATATGCTGGTACGGTTGGCCCTGGCTTCCTCCTAATGCAAGACAATGCTAGACCTCATGTGGCTGGAGTGTGTCAGCAGTTCCTGCAAGAGGAAGGTATTGATGCTATGGACTGGCCCGCCCGTTCCCCAGACCTGAATCCAATTGAGCACATCTGGGACATCATGTCTCGCTCCATCCACCAACAGACTGTCCAGGAGTTGGCAGATGCTTTAGTCCAGGTCTGGGAGGAGATCCCTCAGGAGACCATCCGCCACCTCATCAGGAGCATGCCCAGGCGTTGTAGGGAGGTCATACAGGCACGCAGAGGCCACACACACTACTGAGCCTCATTTTGACTTGTTTTAAGGACATTACATCAAAGTTGGATCAGCCTGTAGTGTGGTTTTCCACTTTAATTTTGAGTGTGACTCCAAATCCAGACCTCCATGGGATGATAAATTTGATTTCCATTGATAATTTTTGTGTGATTTTGTTGTCAGCACATTCAACTATGTAAAGAAAAAAGTATTTAATAAGAATATTTATTTTTTTATTTTTTTGAGCAGTGTATATATATACACACACACACATACCTATATACATATATATATATACACACATATATATATATATATACACACACATATATATACACACACATATATATATATACACACACCTTATATATATATACACACATGTATATATGTACACACACATATATATATATATACACACACCTTATATATATATACACACATGTATATATGTACACACACACAAACATTCATACATATACACATACATATATACATACATACTGTATATACTTTTATTTTATTTTTTATATATCTTTAATATTCCCCACAAACCCTACCATCCCTCCCCCAATTGGAGTAAATAAATAAACAATAACACTTAGGCTTCTACCTTCAGTTTATACATATTATACACATTTTACAGACAATCTATTTTACAACAGTTACATTTTGTTTGTTTATTAACTGTCAGGGGGTTATGGAAACAAAGATACTTTTCAGCAAAGATATTAACTTGGTGACAGGCTCTCATCAATTAGCTCATATACAGGCTCTGTAGATGTCAAGCAAAACAAAAGCATTGTTCCTGTGCTCTCAAGTGTCCGACACAACATTGAAAAGAGTTTAACATTGCCATTTCTCTGGGATCTGGTTGCGATATACGAGATCGTGTTTCATAATAACGTTCATGTCAATCAGATTTAGCAACACAATACATGTTCTCTCTCTGGATGACATTTAGTGGTTTGTTGTGGGATTCACTGGGAATGACACTTAATCCAGGATGTTTTCAGTGACTAAGTCTTGGTAAAATTGGGCCCACTTAGAGAAGTGAAACTGAGTAGCTTCCCATGCAAACAGATGAAACCTCATAGCAGGCTTCACTATAGAGCTATGGTGGCTATACCTGTAACCACGTTTGAGTGATTAACAAATTCCAGTCCTGGCACTGTATCCACCACTACAGTAAGACTCGTCGCCAAACCCACTGGCTCCATGTCATCTACAAGACCCTGCTAGGTAAAGTCCCCCCTTATCTCAGCTCGCTGGTCACCATAGCATCTCCCACCTGTAGCACACGCTCCAGCAGGTATATCTCTCTAGTCACCCCCAAGACCAATTCTTTCTTTGGCCGCCTCTCCTTCCAGTTCTCTGCTGCCAATGACTGGAACGAACTACAAAAATCTCTGAAACTGGAAACACTTATCTCCCTCACTAGCTTTAAGCACCAACTGTCAGAGCAGCTCACAGATTACTGCACCTGTACATAGCCCACCTAAAATTTAGCCCAAACAACTACCTCTTTCCCAACTGTATTTAATTTTTATTTATTTATTTATTTTGCTCCTTTGCACCCCATTATTTTTTTATTTCTACTTTGCACATTCTTCCATTGCAAAACTACCATTCCAGTATTTTACTTGCTATATTGTATTTACTTTGCCATCATGGCCTTTTTTTGCCTTTACCTCCCTTCTCACCTCATTTGCTCACATTGTATATAGACTTGTTTATACTGCATTATTGACTGTATGTTTGTTTTTACTCCATGTGTAACTCTGTGTCGTTTTATCTGTCGAACTGCTTTGCTTTATCTTGGCCAGGTCGCAATTGTAAATGAGAACTTGTTCTCAACTTGCCTACCTGGTTAAATAAAGGTAAAATAAATAAAATAAAAAAGACTATGTGGTAAATACTTCAACATAATGCCTGACATAAAGAGGTGGTGAGAATAGAAATCTCATTCAGAGCACGGGGAGCCTTCCACAAATCAAATCATGCCGGGCAGTCAGTTATGATGAGAGGAGAATATCTATGCTCACATGGTATGATTTACCGCCGGAGAGGAGTCTATAAAATGTGGGTGCTTTTAAAGGGAAGTTCAACCTCATCAATCGGAAAGAAAAAGTGTACCAATCCCCATTACTCTCACACTGAGTTGATGCTTTAGGAGTCCATGACGGTGTCCCAAATGGCACCCTATTCGCTGGTCAAAAGAAGTGTGCTATGAGGATAGGGTGCCATTTTGGTTTGCAAGTCTACGTCTAACATTGTGTTCATCGGATTCCTCTAGAAGTAATCTGTCAACTAGCTACATGTTTGACTCCAACACAAATCAACATGAAAAGAGTCCCATTATTGACTGTCTGCTCTGTTCATTATTCAAATTTGGAGAAGCCACAAATCAATGACCTCAGCATGTGAGAGGGAGAAAGCCTGTACTTATCATCAGTATGGTGTACACTATGTTTAAGGTGTCTTATGTGGTAAATAAGACCTTAATATCATTGGGTTACGATTACCTTAAAAATCAGACATTGATCCAGTCCCGAGGTGCATGGCAGTCACAATTTAATTGTGTAGAGTGTAGCTAGTCTATTTCACCTACAACCAATTCTCCTGTTGTGTGCAACGTATTTATCAGGTATGAGGGTAAGACCCAGATGTAGACAACGTCAAATTAACAATGGTTTAATAATCCAACAGGGGCAGGCAATAGACAGGTCAAGGCAGGCAGGGGTCAGTAAACCAGAGGTGGAGCAATGGTACCGGACAGCAGGCAGGCTCAGTGATGGCAGAGGTCAATAATCCAGAGTTGGGGCAAAGGTACAGGGCGACAGACATGCTCAGGGTCAGGCAGAGTGGTCAGGCAGGCAGGCTCAGTCAGGGCAGGCAAGGTTCAAAAGCAGGAGGGTGAGGGAAAAAAAGAGACTGGAAAAAGCAGGAGCAAAAACACTGGTTGACTTGACAAACAAGACAAACTGGCAACAGACAAACAGAGAACACCGGTATAAATACACAGGGGATAATGGGGAAGATGAGCGACACCTGGGGGGGTGGGGTGGAGACAATCACAAAGACAGGTGAAACAGATCAGCGTGTGACAGTATTATGACAGTAACTGTTTTATGACTCCATTATTAAGCACTCTAAATTGTTCATTTTGTAATATTTATGTGATCAGTTTAATCTGATGGAGAAGTGCTTTTCATTTGAATAATGACAACATTTTTCATATAAATGTCTTTCCTCACATAAGTCCATGATCTTCACTTCCTCTAGGATGTATTTGATTTATATACATTTTGTAGTATTGCAATTTGTTACATCGGATGGAGATTTTCAGACACATGCTTTTGTCATACGGGGTAGTATAGAGGCCACCCTCTGAGCCCTGAAGCTAAACCAAAGTAAAGCTGTAGCAACATTTTACTGCTTTTCCAGCATCTCTGCAGAATCTCCCAATCAGACAGAGACGGCCCCTCACATCAAAGCAAAACAAGGAAAACAGTCAAGTATAATAGAGTGCAAATGTCAACACTTTCTTTCTCTATTGTCTTTCTATCTCATTCCCGCAAGATTCTGCTGAGTTCTCACAGCTTGATTAATCCACGCATGATGGCGCTTCTTCTCGCCTCAACTCAGCGTTGACCCGCTCTTCAATCTCTCCCTCATTTTTTATAATTAAATTCAATATTCTTTCACAAGAACAAAGTCAAGACTCTCGCTTCCACAAAGTCAATGATGAGAAAAAAATCAAAACTGGCAAGGAGAAAGGGTGTAGTTGAAATGCATTAGGAGAAGAAACCTCTCCCACTTAATCCCATACTACCACAGTAGTTTACTACATGGTCAAATCAGTCAAATCAACCTGGTGTGTTTGCCAAAGGAAGAAACATATTAAACAAATATGTAAAACACCAACTTGATTTGACTGATTTGACTGTTTGTCTCTCCTGCCTCTCAGAGTCTCTAAATTAGAATTAAACTGTTTGCTTGGTCATCTGGTCATCTGCTCCTTCCAGAACAGAATAATTTAGTTATTTTGTTTCTTCCTATGGCAATGTGAGAGATAATAATAGCAATACCATGTATCTTACAGTAGGTAACAAAGGTTTAAGAAACATTTTGAACAATAAAGAGAGATAACAGGAGTGAGAGAGAGAGCGAGAGAGAGAGAGAGAGAGAGAGAGAGAGAGAGAGAGAGAGATAAAGAGAGTGAGAGAGAGAGAAAAAGAGAGAGAGAAAGAAAAAAATAGAGAGAGAGATACTATTAAAGATTACCAGAACCCACTGGATTCTCCAATTACCTTGAATGAGCTACAGGACAAAATAAAAACCCTCCAACCCAAAGAGGCATGTGGTGTTGATGGTATCCGCAAAAAAAAAGATCAAATATGCAGACAACAAATTCCAATTGGCTATACTAAAACTCTTTAACATCCTCCTTAGCTCTGGCATCCTCCACAATATTTGGAACCAAGGACTGATCACCCCAATCCACAAAAGTGGAGACATATTTGACCCCAATAACTACCGTGGGATATGCCTCAACAGCAACCTTGGAAAAATCCTCTGCATTATCATTAACAGCAGACTTGTTCCTCAAAGAAAACAATGTACTGAGTAAATGTCAAATTGGCATTTTACCAAATTATCGGATGACAGACCACGTATTCACCCTGCACACCCTATTTGACAAACAAACAAACCAAAACAAAGGCAAAGTCTTCTCATCTTTGTTGATTTCAAAAAAGCCTTTGACTCAATTTGGCATGAGGGTCTGCTATACAAATTGATGGAAAGTGATGTTGGGGGAAAAACATATGACATTATAAAATCCATGTCCACTAACAACAAGTGTGTGGTTAAAATAGGCAAAACACACACACATTTCTTCCCACAGAGCCATGGAGTGAGACAGGGATGCAGCTTAAGCCCCACCCTCTTCAACAAATATATCAATGAATTTGCGAGGGCACTAGAAAAGTCGCAGGCACCCGTTCTCACCCTACTAGAATCTGAAGTCAAATGTCTACTGATGATCTGGTGCTTCTGTCACCAACCATGGACGGCCTACAGCAGCACCTAGATCTTCTGCACAGATTCTGCCAGACCTTGGCCCTGACAGTAAATCTCAGTCAGACAAAAATAATGGTGTTCCAAAAAAGGTCCAGTTGCCAGGACCACAAATACAAATCCCATCTAGACACCATTGCCCTAGAGCACACAAAAAAACTATACATACCTTGGCCTAAACATCAGTGCCACAGGTAACTTCCACAAAGCTGTGAACGATCTGAGAGAAAAGGCAAGAAGGGCATTCTATGCCATGAAAAGGAACATAAAATTCGATATACCAATTAGGATCTAGCTAAAAATACTTGAATCAGTTATAGAACCCATGGCCCTTTATGGTTGTGAGGTCTGGGGTCCGCTCACCAACCAAGACTTCACAAAATGGGAAAACACCAAATTGAGACTCTGCATGCAGAATTCTGCAAAAATATCCTCAGTGTACAACGTAGAACACCAAATAATGCATGGAGAGCAGAATTAGGCTGATACCCACTTATTTTCAAAATCCAGAAAAGAGCCGTTAAATTCTACAACCACCTAAAAGGAAGCGATTCCCAAACCTTCCATAACAAAGCCATCACCTACAGAGAGATGAACCTGGAGAAGAGTCCCCTAAGCAAGCTGGTCCTGGAGCTCTGTTCACAAACACAAACACACCCCACAGAACCCCAGGACAGCAGCACAATTAGACCCAACCAAATCATGAGACAACAAAAAGATAATTACTTGACACATTGGAAAGAATTAACAAAAAAATAGAGCAAACTAGAATGCTATTTGGTCCTAAACAGAGAGTGCACAGTGGCAGAATACCTGACCACTGTGACTGACCAAAGCTTAAGGAAAGCTTTGACTATGTACAGACTCAGTGAGCATAGCCTTGCTATCGAGAAAGGCCGCCATAGGTAGACCTGGCTCTCAAGAGAAGACAGGCTGTGTACACACTGCCCACAAAATGAGGTGGAAACTGAGCTGCACTTCCTAACCTCCTGCCCAATGTATGACCATATTAGAGACACATACAGTTGAAGTCGGAAGTTTACATACACCTTCGCCTAATACATTTAAACTCAGTTTTTCACAATTCCTGACATTTAATCCAAGTAAAAATTCCCTGTTTTAGGTCAGTTAGGATCACCACTTTATTTTAAGAATGTGAAATGGCAGAAAAATAGTTGAGAAAATGATTAATTTCAGCTTGTACTTCTTTCATCACATTCCCAGTGGGTCAGAAGTTTACATAGACTCAATTAGATTTTGGTAGCATTGCCTTTAAAATGTTTAACTTGGGTCAAGTGTTTCTGGGTCGCCTTCCATAAGCTTCCCACAATAACGTGGGTGAATTTTGGCCCATTCCTCCTGACAGAGCTGATGTAACTGAGTTAGGTTTGTAGGCATCCTTGCTCGCACATGCTTTTTCAGTTCTGCCCACACATTTTCTATAGGATTGAGGTCAGGGCTTTGAGATGGCCACTCCAATACCTTGACTTTGTTGTCCTTAAGCCATTTTGCCACAACTTTGGAAGTATGCTTGGGGTCATTGTCCAAGGCCCATTTGCAACCAAGCATTACTTTCCTGACTGATGTCTTGAGATGTTGCTTCAATATATGCACATAATTGTCTTTCCTCATGATGCCATCTATTTTGTGAAGTGCACCAGTCCCTCCTGCAGCAAAGCACCCCCACAAAATGATACTGCCACCCCCGTGTTTCACGGTTGGGATGGTGTTCTTCGACTTGCAAGCCTCACCCTTTTTCCTCCAACCATAATGATGGTCATTATGGCCAAACAGTTCTAATTTTGTTTCATCAGACCAGAGGACATTTCTCCAAAAAGTGCGATCTTTGTCCCCATGTGCAGATGCAAACCGTAGTCTGGCTTTTTTATGGCGGTTTTGGAGCAGTGGCTTCTTCCTTGCTGAGCGGCCTTTCAGGTTATGTCGATATAGGACTTGTTTTACTGTGGATATATATACTTTTGTACCTGTTTCCAGCATCTTCACAAGGTCCTTTGCTGTTGTTCTTTGATTGATTTGCACTTTTCGCACCAAAGTACGTTCATCTCTAGGAGACAGAACGCGTCTCCTTCCTGAGCGGTATGACGGCAGTGTGATCCCATGGTGTTAATACTTTGCTTACTATTGTTTCTACAGATGAACGTGGTACCTTCAGTTACACCTCCAATTGACTGAAATTATGTCAATTAGCCTATCAGAAGCTTCTAAAGCCATGACATCATTTTCTGGAATTTTCCTAGCTGTTTAAAGGCACAATCAACTTTGTGAATGTAAACTTCTGACCCACTGGAATTGTGATACAGTGAATTATAAGTGAAATAATCTGTCCGTAAACAACTGTTGGAAAAATGTAGTATTGAGTAGCTTGGATGAATAAGTTGCCCAAAGTAAACGGCTTGCTCCTCAGTCTCAGTATTATATTCATATTATTATTAGTATTGGATAGAAAACACTCTAAAGTTTCTAAAACAAAAACAATATACCGGAACTACTTTTAAAAGTTGAATTAAGTACGAGTCCTATAGAATCCATGCATGGTGATTAATACAAAATTAAACACCCCCACAAACAAAGTAACCCATTAGACATGGTTCTCTATCAGGAAAGCAGCAGGGCTCATCACTAATGGAGCTATAACAGGATTACATCCTCTGTGACTTCCATGAAGGTCACTTAGAACTATGGTGTGGCATTGAGAGAGGCTGTGGTGCTTGTTGCCAGTAATGAGGCAATGGCACAGTGCAGTAATGTGTAATTATAGGATGTTCATTTCCCTAGACTGAGGGCTGGATATAATTCATATCGCGGAAGTATCGCGGAAGATCCGCATAAAATATTTAAGGTAATATCCGATTGAGCCGACATATGCAAAGTTCACCGTGAATGCAGTCTCTTCGAACACAGGAACATTTCCAACATCAATACTAGTTGGAGGAACCTTTGGAAGTCAATATAACTGTGAATCATTTTCATAAAAATTCTACCAAATTTGCAGTATATTCAGTTCCAAGAGATGTTGAATGTTCCTGATTTAAGAGGTGTTCCAGTTCTGACTTAGAGACAAGGTTTGAATGTTGCTCTCCATCAATGATTCCAAACCAAATTTAAAGAGCTTGAGCAATTTTGACAAAAACAATGCATACATGTTGTCCTAAGAGTTCCTTTAAATTGAAATCAAGCTAAAACGCATATCTTCCATAATAGCCTACTTCTGCAATATGGATTGAATCCAGCCCTGAGTCTTAAAGTCAAAAAGTGAGTTTGAAAACAACTACCTCTGAAAAAATGCTTATTGGAGCTTAATCTTGACAACCGTGGTGCTGTTGAATGCAACCTTAGCAATTTTTAAATTATATTATGAGCAATGTCTATTTTCTATAGGGAATTTGTTTTGCTTCATTCCATCAGAGTGTACAGATATGCTTGGTCTACACTTTCTCTGGGTCATTGTGGGAGCGATAGCATTTTAAAATTACATCTATTGGAAAGAGTACAGAAGAATTTCCATATGAGGCAGGCAGCTATCTCCGTTTATAATGAAATGCTATATCTCTTCACTCTTTTTTCATTACTTTTCTTGAAACCCCATTCAAAATATGGGCAATATAATGCAAAACTGTTCATGTTGGCAATCTTATTTTATGGCAGGACAAAATCAGTGAAACGTTCTCTCGAGCAGGCAGCCAAAAAGTCAGATATCAGAAACAATGTTCCAATCATTTTATATTCTATTAATTGTCAGGAAAACCTTGGGAGTGGGGATTTGACTCTATTACAAAGTCTGATTGCTCTCTCATTGCTCTCTGATGCATGCGTTCATTCGACTCTGGAATCCTTTCTGTCACTCTCTTTATATCTCTGTATGATAGACAGAGCATGTCATGGTGGTGAAGGTGGGGAAGGTTATATGAGGTCATATCTCACAGTCTGCAGCCAATGGATACAAATGCAGGATCTTAATTTGACCTATATTGTCACAGCAAAATAATCCTGCAGCAAAAGGATTTTTAACATTTAGTCCTATAGGCTATTAGCTGGACAAAAGTAGACTACATGAAAATGAAATACTGTTAATATAAAGGTGTGTTAATGTGGGTTTTCAGTGAATTTATGTAAATCACAACAGCAACAAAAGAGAATAACAAAAGAGTGATCAAATTAAGTTCCTACACCTGCAGGTCATCTCACATCAGTGTGAATCCCAAATGGCACCCCATGCCAGATCCCTGGTCAAAAGTAGTGCACTATAAAGGGAATAGGATGCTATTTGGGACGTAGTCGTAGTCTGCAGCTGATGGATAGGTCCTCTCTGTCAGATCTGTGTCTGATGAGCATACAGTAGATTGGGAGGAGAAGAGAAAAGCCAGCTTGAAGTTCAGATGTTATTATATCCTTTCAAGACAGATGAGTTGGAGATGTAGCAGTGCACTCTGCTTTTCTCCCAGTACAGGGAGGGAGGACAACAGGCATAGGATTTAGTGTTGGTTTCCAATCCTTACATCCAGTCTGTGTAAATCTCTTAGAGACTTAACAAATAAGACTCACAGCTATAATCTCTGCCAAATGTTTTTGTAACATGTAGTGACTCAGGGAACTGAATACTTATGCAATGACTATATTTTAGTCATTTCATCTATTAATATTTTTAAAAAATGTAATACATTTCTTCCATTTTGACATTAGAGCGTTTTGTGTAGATTGTTGACAAAAATTGAATGTAATCCATTTGAATCTCACTTATTAACACAATAAAATGTGAAGAAATCCAATGGGTATGAATGCTTTGCAAGGCTCTGTATTACATTCTTAACCTGAGTAAACTCAGTACAACAGAGATTCAGATAAACGGAAATCAGTCTTGTATTCTCATAAGTTGAATAAAGCAATCAGAGGTTATTGCCTGCCTTGTTTCAGAAAACAGCCAAGTTGCATGGAGTCGATTAAATCCTAGTGACCAGCTGCAGTATCTCACCCTGACTGTGGAACAACCTAGAACAAAACAATTCCCTCATCAGGATGTAGAAAAGCCATGTGAATCTTCTGTAGTGCATCATTTGGCACATTACAGCAAGTGGTGCTTTTATCAGATAAGGCTCTCACCAACATTGTGTTTGTCCTTATCTAATACATTTAATGATGAACGTATTACAGCCTCACCCTCATCTATCTTTGACAGAGAATCCGGACTGGCAGATAAAGCACATTGTTTTCCTTTCTGGAGCAATTACTTACAGTATGTGAAATCGACGGAGGAGTTAAGTAAGATGTAACATGCACAGACACAATCTATAGACCTTAAATTCCCCTTGATAAAACTCTGAAAGGTCTCCAATATCTCTCAATGATTTGTTTTTAGCTTGGAAAGAAAGTGTCATTGTGCCCTTAAAAGGGAAGTAGGAGAAAGGAAGAAAATTCTCGAAACTCCACCATACCCAGCTTCGATAATTTAACCACCTTGAATTTTTTGGGACATTTTGCTGTCTTAAAATAAAATCTAAAAAGGGCTTAAATTATATTGTTTCCCCTAGAGATCTAAACAACCTAGTCCACATTTTCAGTGAAGTGGAAAAAGGTTATAGAACGTTTAAAAAAACTGAAATATCATATATTATAATTGGATAAGTATAATCAATACTAGTTGGAGGCACCTTTGGAAGTCAATATAACTGTGAATCATTTTCATAAAAATTCTACCAAATTTGCAGTATATTCAGTTCCAAGAGATGTTGAATGTTCCTGATTTAAGAGGTGTTCCAGTTCTGACTTAGAGACAAGGTTTGAATATTGCTCTCCATCAATGATTCCAAACCAAATTTAAAGAGCTTGAGCAATTTTGACAAAAACAATGCATACATGTTGTCCTAAGAGTTCCTTTAAATTGAAATCAAGCTAAAACGCATATCTTCCATAATAGCCTACTTCTGCAATATGGATTGAATCCAGCCCTGAGTCTTAAAGTCAAAAAGTGAGTTTGACAACCGTGGTGCTGTTGAATGCAACCTTAGCAATTTTTTAATTATATTATGAGCAATGTCTATGTCTTGCAATGAAAAAACATGTAGTTGAATCCCTTTTTAGATTAAATTTTAAGGCAGCAGAATGTGAAAAATGTTCAAGGGGGTGTAGACTTTCTGTAGGCACTGTAGTGCACTACTTTTGACCAGGGTCCATAGTGGTCTGGTCAAAAGTAGTGCACTACATAGGGAATAGGGTGCCATTTGGGACGGACACCTTTGGTTTGATTGTAGATAATGTCCTTGATAAAGTCATTGATAGGGAAAGTACCATTAAATAGGTTTCCATAACATGCAGCTAGGTTTCTATCTGTCACACAGATCCCCTGAAGCTCTTTTTGACCTTTGATGTCATTGGTCAGATATTATGAGTGACTTGTCCAGCCTTCAGCAGCCTAGCCTATATGGTGAGTAAGAATGACCATCTTTATATGGTGAGCAAGAATGACCTTCCCTCTGTAACTTCTTAATCTGTAGAACTCATGATGTGCATTACATCTACGATAGTCTCTGGTGACTTCCTTAGCTGATAAGGTTCTGGTAGTTTATCTACAATCTTCAATCATTCTTACCCATAGAAGATAGACAATATGTGAAACATTGTGATACTGCGAATGTAAATAAGTCAAAGGAAAACACATATTACTGCCAACAAACCAAAAACAAAGAATCATAATTGACAAAATAGATAAGGGAAAGATACAGCAGTTAAGGAGAGAACATTATCACATTCTAATTGCAGAATGCTTGATCACATATAGCTGACACCAGCGGTGTTGCTGATGTTGGGGGGAACTTAAGCAACATCCAATTTGTTTGCCTTATGTGCTTAAAGGGTAATTTATCCATGCCTAATCGTTAAATGATTCAGCTGGATGTTTGAAATGTGTCTGTGCCAGGGCTGGCACACTGATTGATTTCAGATTTGAATAATGGAATTGTCTGCCTACAAATGAAGTGCCTCTTCAGCCGGTCTCATTCAATATCCACAGTGCTGTGGGTCTGATCTATGCAGCCGTGCGTCACTGCAAAACATCTGAACGTTTTTACTACAAACCAGTAAAACATTATCATACGATTACAGGAGAATCAACGGAACCTGCCCCGTGGCAGCTATAAATGGAACATTCACTAGCCTGCAAAATTCTATAAGTAGATGGAATGGGTTTGGGGTGAAAAAACCCAGGAGCCATTTGAGAACCACTATAACATCTGACCTCTATATAAGGACAGTGCCTCACTAAGATATAATAAACTATCCCACAAATTTGGGACCAAGAGTAATGAACATATGAAAGTATGCAATGGTGTCATGGCAGTCGAATGAAAAGGACCAATGTGCAGCGTGGTACATATTCCTTTATTTACATGACACAGACAAAAACAATGAACAATCCAAAACAACCGTGAAGCTAAAGGCTATAGTGCCAACAAACAAAGACAACTTCCCACAAAGAAAGGAGGGAAAAGGGCTACCTAATTATGGTTCCCAATCAGAGACAACAATAGACAGCTGTCCCTGATGGAGAACCATACCTGGCCAAAACATAGAAATACAAAATCATAGAAAACAAAAACATAGAATGCCCACTCCAAATCACACCCTGACCAAACCACCCTGACATAAAAAGGATCTTTAAGGTCAGGGCGTGACAAATGGCATATATATTTTGTTCACAATTTGTATTTGTATTTATTCGGAATCCCCATTAGCCGCTGTCAAAAATATGAAAGCACTTATATTATATATAAAACAAAATATAAAACAGTACATCATAAAACATTATTACACCACTACATATCTACAATACAAAATGTTTGATACCACCATACAACAATGTAGACATGTCTGTACCTTTGTGTGTCTCTTCACAGTTCCTGTTGTTCCATAAGGTGTATTTAAAAATATATATATCTGATTCTACTGCTTGCATCAGTTACCTGATGTAGAATATAGTTCCATGTGGTCATGGCTATCTCCCATAGTCTGTTCTGAATTTGAGGATTGTGAAGAGACCTCTGGTGCCATGTCTTGAGGGGTATGCATGGCTGTCTGAGCTGTGTGCAGGTATTTTAAACAGACAGCTCGATACTTTCGGCTTATCAACATCTCTTACAAAAACAAGTAGTGATGAAGTCAACCTCTCTTCACTTTGAGCCATGAGAGATTGACATGTATGTCATTAATGTAAGCTTTCTGTGTACTTTTAAGGGCCAGCCGTGCTGCCCTGTTCTGAGCCAACTGCAAAAGTCCCTCTTTGTGGAACCTGACCACACTACTGAACAGTAGTCCAGGTGCGACATAACTAGGGCCTGTAGGACCTGCCCTGTTGTTGATAGTGTTGTTAAGAAGGCAGAGCAGAGCTTTACTATGGACCGACTTCTCCCCATCTTAGCTACTGTTGTATCAACATGTTTTGACCATGACAGTCACCTAAACTTGCTCACATTATTCATTACGAGATGTAGTTAAGGTTTAGGGTTTTGTGAATGATTTGTCCCAAATACATTGCTTTTAGTTTTGGAAATATTTAGGACTACCTTATTCCTTGCTACACATTCCGAAACTGACTGTAGCTCTTTGTTAATTGTTGCAGTCATTTCAGTTGCTGTAGTAGTTGACGTGTATAGCGTTGAGTCATCCGCATACATAGACACTCTGGCTTTACTCACAATAAAGAAAATGTATTACTGGGTCAACATGTAAATATAACTCAAAGCTCAGAACCCTTGTGTTCTTGATCTGACTGAGTACTAATCGCGCCTGCCTCTTTGCGAACGAGTGGAATAATGAACAGTGGTTTGTTCATTGTGTTTGCTTGCGTCCCCTGGATTTACCTTTTTAGCAGCACATTCACCACTCTCTCAAACGGCTAACTGCTCTCTCTCGCGGCACAGGTCGAGGGCCTGATACCTGAAACGAACTAACCCAGCTCAAAAGAGTCGGATCAAGTAGGCAACTAGAGACGCTACTGAGTGTATCTCCCGCAACTCCTGCCATGTCTAAAGACTTCCCACAAACAAACAAAAAACAACTCTAGGCGAATGAGTGCACAACTGGTAAATTGACACTTATAAACAGTGTACAACACATTAGGAATATCTGCTCTTTCCATGACATAGACATACAAAGTAAATCCAGGTGATCCAAGTCAATCAGTATAGATGAATGGGAGGAGTCGGGTTAAAGAATGATTTTTAAGCCTTGAGACAATTGAGACATGGATTGTGTATGTGTACCATTCAGAGGGTGAATGGGCAAGACAAAATATTTAAGTGCCTATGAACAGTGTATGGCAGTAGGTTCCAGGCACACCAGTTTGTGTCTAGGACTGCAACACTGCTGGGTTATTCACGCCCAACATTTTTTGATGTGTAACAAGATTGGTCCACTTCTCAAAGAACATACAGCCAACTTGACACAACTGTGGGAAGTATTGGAGACAACTTCGGCCAGCCTCCCTGTGGAACGCTTTCAACACTTTGTTTCATTATGAACTTCTCCACATGGTCAATCTTCCCCATAGGCCGTCATTAAAGTGCAATGAAAATGCAATCAATAGAGTTCTACAAATGTTATACCTTGTTGTTATATCTGTGGTTGTTCATTTTATCTCAATCGCCCACTGGAGTATATATTTGACCCATTACCTATGTTTTTACCACTACATCCCTGATATTAATAGTGTCACGCCCTGATCTGTTTCACCTGTCTTTGTGTCTCTGTGTTGCCCATCTTCCCCATTATCCCCTGTGTACCTATACCTGTGTTCTCTGTTTATCTGTTGCCAGTTCGTCTTGCAACGCCAGCTCATCGGTCACTCCACCTTCTCAGGAGCCCCGCTTACCTCCCCCAGAACGCTTCAATGGAGAGCCGAGCATCTGTCGGGCATTCCTAGCTTAGTGTGCCCAAGTCTTTGAGCTTCAGCCCTCCTCCTTCCCCTTGTATCGCTCCAAGATAGCCTACCTCATCACGCTGTTGTCCGGCAGGGCTCTCACCTGGGCTACTGCCGTGTGGGAACAACAGCCAGCCATATGTGTTAGTCTGGAGAAGTGAGGAAGGTCTTTGATGCCCAATTCTCCGGGTGTGATGCCGCCCGGAAGCTAATTCAGGTTCAGAAGGACGCCCACAGTGCAGCTGATTATGCATGTGGATTTCCGCACGTTGGCAACGGACGGTGCTTGGAATCAAGAAGCACTGTTCGATATGTTCCTGCACGGCGCCTCGGAGGAAGTCAAGGATGAGCTTGCTGCCCGGGAGTTACCTATGGAGCTCGATTCCCTCATTGCTTTGACCGTCCGTATCGATTGGGGATTCCTGGAATGATGGAGGGAGAGGAAATTCGATTTTGCTTGCACGTCCAGGGATCCCATCTTGCCTCTGAGTCAACCTGGAAGCTCCTGATGGTCTCGTTGCCTAGAGGACCTGAGGTCTCCCGACCTGCCCCGAGGGCTGCCGAAGACTGCCGAGTCACCGCTTCCTGAGCTTATGCCACAAGGCAGAACTGGGCTGTCACCAGCGGAACAGCAATACAGAATCGACACAAAGAGTTGTCTGTGTTGTGGGACTCTTAATAATTTCTTGTCCTCTTGTCCTTTATAGAAGCCAGGCTCACCTGTAGGAGCAAGGACTCTGGTGGGCCATATGGAGAACGTTCCTGTTACCCCTGCTCCTAACCCTTTTCATGCCTTTCTGCTGTGGGGAGACCAGTCCAAATCTCTCCAGGTTCTCATTGACTCTGGGGCCGACGAGAGATTTTTGGATGCTACCCTGGCGTCCGAAATGAACATCCCCAATCAGTCCCTTTCCTTTCCCATGAAAGTTGGAGTGCTGAAAGGGCGCTCTATAGGCCGAGTCACCTACAACACCACTCCAATCCACCTACGAGTGTCAGGGCACCACAGCAAGGCTATCCAGTTCTTGCTCTTCAAGTCCCCTCTGATTCCCGTGGTATCGGGATTCTCCTGGCTCCAACGACACAATCCCCTCTAACTGGTTTACTGGTGCCATAATGGGCTGGAGGCTGTTCTGCCACACCCATTGCCTGAAGTCAGCACAACCTACCCCTGAACGTCTTCCTGGGGGCTCGGAAGGTGCTCCAGACCTCTCCTCCATTCCCGCAGAGTACCAGGACCTCCAGGAGGTGTTCAGCAAGGCCGTTTCTGCCGCACCAACCCTATGACTGTGGGATTGACCTTCTTCCCTAGCATCACACCGCCCCGGGGATGACTGTACTCTCTGTTGGGACCGGAAACAAAGGCTATGGATACCTACATTGGGACTCCCTAGCCGCTGGATTTATCCGTCCCTCTTCTTCTTCTGCCCGGTGCAGGCTTCTTCTTCGTGGAGAAAAAGGACAAGATCCTGCGCCCGTGCACTGACTACCGGGGACTTAACGTCATTACGGTTAAGAACCATTACCCACTACCACTCACCTACTCAGCCTTCGAGCTACTCCAGGGGGCCACTGTGTTTTCCAAGCTGGGTCTATGGAACGCCTACCACCTGGTGCGGATACGAGATAGGGATCGGTGAAAGACCACCTTCAACACGGCCAGTGGCCACTACGAGTATCTGGTTATGCCCTTTGGCCTCACAAACATCCCTGCTGTGTTCCAGGCTCTGGTGAATGATGTTCTCCACGACATGTTGAATCGGTTTTGTCTTCGTCTATGTTGATGACATCCTTATCTACTGCCGCTCCCCTCAAGAACACGGGCTCCACGTCCAGCAGGTCCTTCAACACCTTCAGAATCAGCTGATTGTGAAGGTGGAGAAGTGCGAGTTCCATCGCTTCACCAACCACTTTCTGGGTTACATCTCTAATGGCAGCGTCCAGATGGATCCCGGGAAGGTGAGGGCTGTGATTGATTGGCCTCAGCCTACGTCCAGGTTGCAGCTGCAATGTTTCCTGGGGTTCACCAATTTCTATCGCCGCTTTATCCGGGGTTACAGCACCCTGGCTTCCCCCCTGTCAAATCAAATCAAATCAAATGTATTTATATAGCCCTTCGTACATCAGCTGATATCTCAAAGTGCTGTACAGAAACCCAGCCTAAAACCCCAAACAGCAAGCAATGCAGGTGTAGAAGCACGGTGGCTAGGAAAAACTCCCTAGAAAGGCCAAAACCTAGGAAGAAACCTAGAGAGGAACCAGGCTATGTGGGGTGGCCAGTCCTCTTCTGGCTGTGCCGGGTGGAGATTATAACAGAACATGGCCAAGATGTTCAAATGTTCATAAATGACCAGCATGGTCCAATAATAATAAGGCAGAACAGTTGAAACTGGAGCAGGAGCACGGCCAGGTAGACTGGGGACAGCAAGGAGTCATCATGTCAGGTAGTCCTGAGGCATGGGCCTAGGGCTCAGGTCCTCCGAGAGAGAGAAAGAAAGAGAGAAAGAGATAATTAGAGAGAGCACACTTAAATTCACACAGGACACCGAATAGGACAGGAGAAGTACTCCAGATATAACAAACTGACCCTAGCCCCCCGACACATAAACTACTGCAGCACTACTGCAGCATAAATACTGAAGGCTGAGACAGGAGGGGTCAGGAGACACTGTGGCCCCATCTGAGGACATCCCCGGACAGGGCCAAACAGGAAGGATATAACCCCACCCACTTTGCCAAAGCACAGCCCCTCACACCACTAGAGGGATATCTTCAACCACCAACTTACCATCCTGAGACAAGGCTGAGTATAGCCCACAAAGATCTCCGCCACGGCACAACCCAAGGGGGGGCGCTAACCCAGACAGGATGATCACATCAGTGACTCAACCCACTCAGGTGACGCACCCGCACCACTCATGTCAGCACTCACCTCGCCCAAGGTTCCCTTCATGTGCTCCCCTGCTGCTGAACGGGCGTTCCGGGATCTCAAACATCGCTTCACCCCAGCTCCCATCCTGGTTCATCCAGATACATCTTGTCAGGTTGTGGTGGAGGCTGATGCTTTGGACATCGGAGTGGGGGCTGTCCTGTCCCAGCGTTCTGCCCTTGACCTCAAGCTACGTCCCTGTGCCTTCTCCCATTGCCTCATGCCACGAAAAGGAACTACGATGTGGGGAATCGGGAGCTTCTCACAGTGAAGATGGCATTGGAGGAATGGAGACACTGGCTGGTGGGGGCAGAACATATGTGGACTGACCACAAGAACCTGGAGCATCTCCGCACCGCCAAGTGCCTCAACTCCAGGCAAACCAGATGGGTCCTGATGTTCACATGGTTCAACTCTCCCTCTCTTACCAGCCAGGATCCAAGAATGTCAAGCCAGATGCACTGTTCCACCACTATAGCCCCATGAATACCACCCCGGAACCCGAGACTATCCTTGCCACCTCATGGCTGGCGATGGCACTCAGCTGGGGGATAGGGAAGCAGGTCCATGAGGCTCAGCGTTCCCAGCCTGGGGGGGTTGATAACCGGATGTTTGTTCTTGACACCGTCCACTCCGTGGTCCGGGAGTGGGCCCACTCCTCCAGGCTGGTCTGCCACCAGGGCGCCCGTCGAACCTTTATGCGACAGTGCTTGTTGTGGTCTACGATGGCCAGAACATTTGTTGCAGCTTGCACAGTTTGTGCACAGAACAAGACTCCTCTCTGCAAGCTCCGGCTGGTCTCCTCCAACCTCTGCTTGTCCCCCACCGTCCCTGGTCCCACATCTCCCTGGACTTTTTCACAGGTCTTCCCCCATCTGATGGCAACACCGCCATCCTGACTGTGGTGGATTGGTTCTCCAAAGCCGCCCACTTCATTCCTCTCCCCAAACTACCCTCTGCCAAGGAGACGGCCCAGCTCATGGTGCATGGTCATCATCTTGTCATAAAGCCACATAACCTTCTGAGTACAGAATGTTTCAGACCCTTTTTGGTCAAGCTCAGATTCAGACAATAAGGTTATGATGAGAGCAAATCTATGCCAACAATGGTGAACACATTGTTTTCCATCCCACACTGCTGGTTCAGATGTGTTGTCGAACATGATAATCCATTACCCGGTGTAGCAAGAACATCTGTTGCACAAGATGATGGACGCGTGGTTCAGAGGCTAAGTATAGCAAAGACACGTCAAATATTCATGAGGAGACGTATTAAATCTTCCCAAAAGGATTTAAGTTAATTCAGTATCCTTCTCCTTGGTGCTAGTGCATCAGTGAGGGGCTGAAGCAGTCTGGAACCATATGCGTCACACAGAAAAACACTCATCATCTCCATATCCCATTAGTTTCACTCTTGTGGAGGAGGAGACGTGTTCATTCCTAGCCTGCAGTGATTGGGGATTAGATGATTTGTTACTACCCCGCGAGTGACACTTTTAGTTCCACCATCATAGCATCAGAGATACCAACAAAGATGTTACTGTTACAGATCTGTTGTAGAGAATGTTCCTGCACAGCACGAAATGCCAATTGTAAGGTGTGTACAAGGTTTAAAAATATTTTTAAAGATTACAATTTCCACACTAAATTTCAGATCAAATCAACCGCTACAAAAATGTCCATACATTTTAATCCACATAATAATTCAAATTTCCTGTTGTTGGACTATTTTCCTCCTGTTAGAAGCAGGCTAAAATTATTGTATAAAGCTGTGGGTGTTTGTAAAGCTTTCTCTGCAGAATTCAACAGTGTGGTGCTCCTTCTGACTTATTACTATCCCTCTGTCAGACTACAGATCAGATGCCACATCATCTGCTTCCTGAAATAATGGCCTGGAAAATGACATAATGATTTCACATACTGTGAGGAAGTTAGAACTTTGCGTGCTGCATTATTGAACATGCTTCTGTCTCTGGGATAGAGGAAGATATACAGGTGTTACAGTACATGGGTAGAAATGTTTTCAGAGATTATTCGTCAAGGTTTTTCTCACTCAGGAGCAATTTGTCGACTCAAACAGGTGGCATTTTCAGAATGATAATACTGCATCATGTTATTCCCAGAAGAAATGCAACTCAAACTGTGTTTGTGTGTATACGCAAGTGTACGTGTGTACGTGTGCCTGCATATGTGTAAAATCCCTTCGAAAAACATGTCTGAATTATTGCAAGGATTTACTGGAGAAGCATAATTCATCAAAACAAATCTGTTCCCTCTGGCTTCACGCTGTCAGCTATAGTTTCATTTGACAAAATGCATTTCAGACAATCAATATCACTCATGTGAGTTGAATTAATGCGAATTCCACTGAAATAGTTTCCAAAGGGAAGACTATGCCGCAAAGAACAGCTAGATACGATTATTGACAAGAAACGTGTGTTCATTGATTTTCCCAGTGCAATTAAGTGTTTTATGAACTGTAATTTACACAATTTTGATGTCACTAATTATTTATGGAAATATAATCAGCAACTACTGTCCCTCCATTTCTAACAGTCTCAGTGTACGGTAGATTATTTAAAATGTATACA
This sequence comes from Oncorhynchus kisutch, assembly GCF_002021735.2. Classification (NCBI taxonomy): domain Eukaryota; kingdom Metazoa; phylum Chordata; class Actinopteri; order Salmoniformes; family Salmonidae; genus Oncorhynchus; species Oncorhynchus kisutch. Next base: position 20,086,764 of record NC_034181.2, on the reverse strand, counting down.
TGTATCATTAGGGGAAGTCAAAATAAAGTCTGTACATATTTCACTATGTTATATCAGTACACCTGGAATCAAATAAATCAATCAAATTTTATTTGTCACATGTTTCGTAGACAACAGGTAGTAAAAAGTAGTAAAAAGGAGGAGTAAAAAATAACATGGCTATAGGGAGTAGAACATAATATACATTGCATTCGGAAAGGATTCAGATCCCTTGACTTTCCACATTTTGTTACTGTACAGCCTTATTCTAAAAAATTGATTTAAAAAAATGTTTCCCTTATCAATCTACACACAATACCCCATAATAGCTAAGCAATTTTTTGTTTGTTGCGATTGCTTTAAAAATAAAAAACAAATACCTTATTTACATAAGTATTAAGACTGTTTGATATGAGACTCAAAATTTTGTGTAACCGATGTGAAATGGCTAGCTAGTTAGCGGGAGGCGCGCTAATAGCGTTTCAATCGGTGACATCACTCACTCTGAGAAGTAGTTGTTCCCCTTTCTCTGCAAGGGCCGCGGCTTTTGTGGAGCAATTGGTAACGATGCTTCAAGGGTGGCTGTTGTCTATGTGTGCAGAGGGTCCCTGGTTCGGGGCGAGGAGAGGGACGGAAGCTACACTGTTACATTAGCTCAGGTGCATCCTGTTTCCATTGATTGGAGTCCACATGTGGTAAATTCAATTGATTGGAAATTATTTGGAAAGGCACACACCTGTCCATATAAGGTCCCACAGTTGACAGTGCATGTCAGAAAAAAAACCTAGCCATGAGTTTAAAAGAATTGTCCATACAGCTACGAGACAGGATTTTGTCAAGGCACAGATCTGGGGAAGGGTGCCCCAAAATTTCTGCAGCATTGAAGGTCCCCAAGAACACAGTGGCCTCCATCATTATTAAATGGAAGAAGATTGGAACCAACAAGACTCTTCCTAGAGCTGGCCGTCTGGCCAAACTGAGCAATCGGGGGAGAAGGGCCTTGGTCATGGAGGTGACCAAGAACCCGATGGTCACTCTGACAGCTCCAGAGTTCCTGTGTGGAGATGTTAGAACCTTCCAGAAGGACAACCATCTCTGCAGCACTCCACCAATCAGGCCTTTATGGTAGAGTGGCCAGACGGAAACCACTTTTCAATAAAAGGCACATGAAAGCCTGCTTGGAGTTTGCCAAAAGGCATCTCAAGGACTCTCAGACCATGAGAAACAAGATTCTCTGGTCTGATGAAACCAAGCCCTGAATGCCAAGTGTCACGTCTGGAGGAAACCGGGCACCATCCCTACGGTGGAGCATGGTGGTGGCAGCATCATGCTGTGAGACTAGTCAGGATTGAGGGAAAGATGAATGGAGTAAAGTATAGACAGATCTTTGATGAAAACCTGCTCCAGGGCGCTCAAGACGTCAGACTAAGGCGAAGGTTCACCTTCCAAAAGGACAATGACCCTAGGCACACATCCAAGACAATGCAGGCTTCCGGACAAGTCTCTGAATGTCCTTGAGTGGCCCAGCCAGAGCCCGGACTTGAACCCGATCAAACGTCTCTGGAGAGATCTGTAAATGGCTGTGCAGCGACACTCCCCAATCAACCTGACAGAGCACTAGAGGATCTGCAGAGAAGAATGGGAGAAACTCCCCAAATACAGGTGTGGCAAGTTTGTAGCATCATACCCAAGAAGACTCAAGGCTGTATTCGCTGCCAATGGTGCTTCAACAAAGTAGTGAGTAAAGGGTCTGAATGTGATATTTCAGTTTTAGATTAGTTTTTAATACATTTTCAACATTTATGAACCTGTTTTTGCTTTGTCATTATGAGGTATAATGTGTAGATTGAGGAGGGGAAAAAACAATGTAATAATTTTAGAATAAGGCTGTAACGTAACAAAATGTGTAAAAAGTCAAAGGTTCTGAATACTTTCCGAATGCACCGTATATAGGGAGTCGAAAATAACATGGCTATATGTAGGGAGTACCAGTACCAAGTCAATGTGCATGGGTACGAGGTAGTTGAGGTAGATATGTACTGCACATATAGGTAGGGGTCCACTTAGAGGCCTCATATTAAGTGATGTGTAGTAGCCAATCGTTTACACTTTCCATCTATCTACCTCATTTGCTCTCAGACTTGAAATGAAAGGGATATGAAATGAAAGTGTCCCTTCGTCTACACTACCATGCAATATTATTTTAATTTGTTGTCTGACATTTTCCAAAAGATTCCCCCCAAGAAGAAGGAGGGGTACATGGCTGATAATTTAATAAAAGATTGGATTTAAATGATATGATTTGATATGAGTCAGGATGTAATGTGAGTGGTCAGAGTTAGCCAACAAACAAGGCTGACTTTCTATTGAACTGTCACCTGATCTGAGCAGATATTGTGTGTGTGTGTGTCTGTGTCTGTGTGTGGTCTTTGGGGCCCCAGGGGGCTTAGCAGAGAGAGGTGAGTGCAGGACAGGAATGTACTCTTTTAGAACACGTGTGTACACACACACACACACACACACACACACACACACACACACACACACACACACACACACACACACACACACACACACACACACACACACACACACACACACACACACACACACACACACACACACACACACACACACACACACAGTCTCACTTTTACTGATGAGGACAACCCGATATGGTTCAGAGGGGAGTGTAACATGGTACTGGGGAGTGTAACAAGGCACCCTCTTCACGGCACATTCACTGGTCATTGCACTGGGCCCTTTGTCTCATACAGAACAATGTGGCCAGTCTTTTTGTTAGGGGAAAGTTGAGGACATCCTTGACTTGATATTAACATGTGTTTGGGGTTCCATTTCATTCCATAGAGCCTTGTGTGATTGTAATAGCAGTGCTCACATTCTCAGAAACAGTGTACTGCAAGAATGAGGAGAGGATGGCTGGTGCAGGGTGCAGTCAGAGGGAAGTTTATTCTAAAGGACCAGGCCATATTCGATCCTCTGGAGGTTTCTGGGTGAAGCAGGTTCTTTTCACTTACCCATTAGTGAAATAGAACAATCAAGGGCTTAGGAGTAATGAAAATCCAAGGCGTGTACTGTAGACTAACACTGAAGCCCAGGAGCAACATACCGGTATCACAATTCTGAAGTCAATCCCCAACCAGAAAAGTTGGTGGTGAAGACATGATAGGCTACATGGGATGAACCTCCAGTCATTGAACTCCCAGCTCAACAGAAGTAGAATCTGGGATACAAAATATGCAGATAGGAGTCATTCTCTGTTAATTGTCACCTAAAGGGTCGGGTGGCATGAACAGCTACTCTGCCATTCATTAATGGCCATTTAATTATATTCAGAACATTGTCTGGTGCCCTGGATGCAATGGTCTGCTGGTAGCAGTAGGCATTTTCAATTGGCAGCTGGTTTCATTGACCTTAATGATGAAGTCCCCATAAATGGCCATCAATCAGATGAGACGAGCAAACTAGAACTGTTAACGATGGCTAGGGGTCCTTTCCCTAATTCTAGTCTTGGCAGCATGCTACCACAATCCTATGATTGACCCTGCCAATGCAACAGGACTAGATTACCAATTAAGAGCCATCAAAGCCCAACTGTACTGTGATTAGAAACCATTTACAAACACACCGTCAGACACCATGCATGTTTAGCACTAACTTTGACATCTACCTTTTTACACCCGACTTTACATGGCTCCCGAGTGGCGCAGCGGTCTAAGGCACTGCATCTCAGTGCTAGAGGTGTCACTACAAACACCCTGGTTCGAAGCCAGGCTGTATCACAACTGGCCGTGATTGGGAGTCCCATAGGGCGGCACACAATTGGCCCAGCGTCGTCCAGGTTTGGCCGGTGTAGGCCGTCATTGTAAATAAGAATTTGTTCTTAACTGACTTGCCTGGTTAAATAAATAAAAAGCCTATTTGCCGCCTTGGGAGCATAGGGAATCCACCATGGCTCCCCACTTCACTCTCTCCTTCAGTGCTCTTCACAAGGGCTTTTGCCTCTTACCTTTTTATGGTGCTTAGTATTAGCATATGGTGAAGGTAGCATGAAGACGTGATGGGATGTGAATCATAATGTTGTACCCATTACTCGCTTTCTCGCCTGCACCTCTAAAAGGATACTATACGACTGCTAGTTATGGAATGAACAATCAATCATCTATCGGTTTATTATAGAAATTAGAGTCTTGACATGGAATTTAAGCAGCATTTTTGGGGTGCTAAAATTATTCTATGTGGAGTTGAAATGATTTTTTTGATGGAATTACATTACATTGCATGGATTGGAGTGAATGCGTAACTGCCATTAATTCATGGCATGTATGATATTCCCCTTGGGCTATAGGATTTGCCACCTTTGCATAAAACTTGATAATACGTTGCTCTCGTCAATTTAAAATGCATTATCGCAACGCCTTCACTGACAGTTTCAATTATTGCTGGCTTCAACCTATACATTTACTGTGTATTTGCTAAATATTTTGACGTTAAAAGCTGAGACTTCAGGCATGAATAATGTATTGGGATGATGGGAATAGGATCTCCTGACTTAATAAGAGGGAGGCAGCTGCTGCCACCACTGTGCTGTAAATGAGCACAGAGGGGTAGAGCGTTACATTACATTGACGGATGCCGATGTTAAACCATTAAGTATTATATGATAAAACTCAGTGTTGAGAAGAATACATTATTAAGATATGAATTAGGTCTATTATATGGTGCAAGCCTCTAATAAGATGTACAGATGCAGGATCTTCATTTCAGACACTTTGCTAGAGCAGGAACAAAATCCTGCAATAACAGGACCGTTTTGTAGGGGTTGATACATTTTGATGCAAGCGAAAAACCTTTCAAAGTGGAAATGCCAAAGTTCGGATGCCTTTTTAAAACTCAAATACACAACAATAAACTTCAAATAAACTATGAGAGCAGGTTCTGGTGGCATGCATTGAAACACATGGTTTTCTCATGGTTTTCTTTTGCTAAATAAACTAACAGACTCATTTTAAAATAATTGTCAACATATAACATCACATTAGGTGTGGGACGTTCACTGTTTTACAAGGAACAGTAGCAGGTATATTTTGCTCCAGCAGCTGGCATATTCTGTCCGTTCACAATTCAACTGTTGAAACATGGCGGATCTCAACACGTGACAACAGAAAGATTTGGCAACTACTTTCCAAGAGAATGTTTATGAGGACATTATCTCTGCCCCTGCAATTAAAACGGATTAATGAATCTCCTGCACTGCTCACTCAACTAAAGTGGAAAGTTCGGAGACAGTGGCCAATGTGACAGAGGGGCGATTCCATGACCTGGAAATAGAGCAAAATAAGTTTGAAGGGGATCTCCTAAAAAAGAAAACAGAATCACTCAGAAATCATTCCTGTAAATCCAATGTGCGGGTCAGAGGACTTGTGTGGAAGTGGTGTGGAAGAGGGCATCCCAACTTCCTTCAGGTCTGATGCTGCTGATTAACACTGCTCACCACAACCGGAACGGATCTCAATGTATGAATGTAAGAATCCACAGTTTTGAAGTCAAAGGGCATATTGTTCTCATTGAAGTGGAATTTGGGGCTCTGATCTATGCAGGGAAGAGGATCAGCATCTACCCAGATCTGAGTGCCGAACAGCTGAAAAAGTGGTCAACCTACAATGAGGTGAGATCACAGCTACGCAAACTACTTCTTGACCTTCCACGTCTTCCACTACCAAGGAGGTTCAAGACTTCTTGGAGAAGCCCAACACACAAGGGGATGAGCCTGACAGATCTAGGCCAACCCCAATTTGACTGACTCAATATTCGGGTAAGCTATCCAGGCACAATCACACAGCCTATAGCTGTGGTGCTACCCTCAGCATAAGTCCATGATGAGGACACCCCTTCAATTGGGTAAAAGGAACACTTATTATTATTATTATTGCTGAACAACCTGCTCTAAAGCATTTAGTGATCACAATATAATAGCCAAATCTACAAAATGTGTATTATGAGGAACATCCGGACACTGTACTTGAAGAATATATGAAACTGCTTCTTCCAGTTGCTGATAGACATGCACCAATTTAAAAAACTGACTGTTTGAACTGTCAAATCCCCATGGATAAATGATAATGGAAAAATTGTATGGCTAAGAGGGATGGGCCAAAGGGAATAGCAAAATAAGTCTGACAACACAGCAGACTGGCAAACAGAGGAAATTGAGAAATCACGTGACTAAACTAAATAAAAAGAAGAAGAAACTACACTATGAGACAAAGATAAATTATACAAAGAATGATAGTAAAACACTTTGGAGTACTTTAAATTCAATTCATCTTTCATTGAGGCAGATGATTTGTTTATAACAAAACCCTTTGATGTTGACAACCACTTAAATAACTTTTTTGTTGACCAGATTAGGAAACTTAGGTATGACATGCAAACAACAAACACTGAGTCTTCATATTCATGCATAATGGACCATTGAGTTCCACAAAGTGGGTGTGGAAGAGGTGATTATTTTTTGTTGCTATCTATAAATAAGGGCAAACCACCTGGTACCAACAACTGGATGGTAAATTGCTTGGGTTAGTAGAGTAATACATTGTGACTACTGTTTGCCTCAACTTCAACTTAAACCTAGAAGATGGTGTGTGCCCTCAGACATGGGGGAGGCAAAGGTCATTCCACTGCCCAAGAATAGAAGAGCACCCTTTAATGGTTCAAACAGCCGACCAATCAGCCTGTTACAAATGCATAGCACACCTTTGGGAAAAAAATGCATTTGATCAAATACAAAGTTATTTTACAGGAATAAAATAAACATCAGACTTTCAGCATGCTTATAGGGAAGGGTACTCAACATGCACTGACACAAATCACTGATGATTGGCTGAAAGAAATTGATAGTAAGATTATTGTGGGAGCTGTTTTGTTAGACTTCAATGCAGCTTTTGATGTCATTGATCATAACTTATTGCTGAAACAACATAGCTGTTATGGATTTGCATCCTCTGCCTTATTAATACGACACAGAGGGTTTATGTTAATGGAAGCCTCTCTCATGCAAAATCAGTTGAGTGTGGTGTACCGCAGGAGGGACATTGTTTTCTGTTTTTACAAATGACCTTTCGCTGACCTTGAATAAAGCCTGTGTCTATGTACGCTGCCAATGCAACAGTATACACATCGGATGCAACGTTAAAATAACTCAAATCAAATCAAATGTATTTATATAGCCCTTCGTACATCAGCTGATATCTCAAAGTGCTGTACAGAAACCCAGCCTAAAACCACAAACAGCAAGCAATGCAGGTGTAGAAGCACAGTGGCTAGGAAATACTCCCTAGAAAGGCCAAAACCTAGGAAGAAACCTAGAGAGGAACCAGGCTTTGTGGGGTGGCCAGTCCTCTTCTGGCTGTGCGGGGTGGAGATTATAACAGAACATGGCCAAGATGTTCAAATGTTCATAAATGACCAGCATGGTCCAATAATAATAAGGCAGAACAGTTGAAACTGGAGCAGCAGCACGGCTAGGTGGACTGGGGACAGCAAGGAGTCATCATGTCAGGTAGTCCTGAGGCATGGTCCTAGGGCTCAGGTCCTCCGAGAGAGAGAAAGAAAGAGAGAAAGAGAGAATTAGAGAGAGCACACTTAAATTCACACAGGACACCGAAAAGGACAGGAGAAAGGAGAGACCCAAGAGAAAGGACAGACCCTAGCCCCCCGACACATAAACTACTGCAGCATAAATACTGGAGGCTGAGACAGGAGGGGTCAGGAGACACTGTGGCCCCATCCGAGGACACCCCCAGACAGGGTCAAACAGAAAGGATATAACCTCACCCACTTTGCCAAAGCACAGCCCCCACACCACTAGAGGGATATCTTCAAACACCAACTTACCATCCTGAGACAAGGCTGAGTATAGCCCACAAAGATCTCCGCCACAGCACAACCTAAGGGGGGGGGGGCGCCAACCCTGACAGGATGATCACATCAGTGACTCAACCCACTCAGGTGACGCACCCCTCCCAGGGACGGTATGAGAGAGCCCCAGTAAGCCAGTGACTCAGCCCCTGTAATAGGGTTAGAGGCAGAGAATCCCAGTGGAAAGAGGGGAACCGGCCAGGCAGAGACAGCAAGGACGGTTCGTTGCTCCAGAGCCTTTCCGTTCACCTTCTCACTCCTGGGCCAGACTACACTCAATCATATGACCCACTGAAGAGATGAGTCTTCAGTAAAGACTTAAAGGTTGAGACCGAGTTTGCGTCTCTGACATGGGTAGGCAGACCATTCCATAAAAATTGAGCTCTATAGGAGAAAGCCCTGCCTCCAGCTGTTTGCTTAGAAATTCTAGGGACAATTAGGAGGCCTGCGTCTTGTGACTGAAGCGTACGTGTAGGTATGTACGGCAGGACCAAATCAGAGAGATAGGTAGGAGCAAGCCCATGTAATACTTTGTAGGTTAGCAGTAAAACCTTGAAATCAATAGTTAGTTTTTTATATTTTCTGGGTTAAGGTTTGGCTTTTTCAAGAGAGGCTTTATTACTGCCACTTTTAGTGAGTTTGGTACACATCCGGTGGATAGAGAGCCATTTATTATGTTCAGCATAGGAGGGCCAAGCACAGGAAGCAGCTATTTCAGTAGTTTAGTTGGAATAGGATCCAGTATGCAGCTTGAAGTTTTAGAGGCCATGATTATTTTCATCATTGTGTCAAGAGATATAGTACTAAAACACTTGAGCGTCTCTCTTGATCCTAGGTCCTGGCAGAGTTGTGCAGACTCAGGACAACTGAGCTTTGAAGGAATACGCAGATTTAAAGAGGAGTCCGTAATTTGCTTTCTAATAATCATGATCTTTTCCTCAAAGAAGTTCATGAATTTATTACTGCTGAAGTGAAAGTCATCCTCACTTGGTGAATTTAGCTTTTTAGTTAGCTTTGCAACAGTATCAAAAATACATTTCAGATTGTTCTTATTTTCCCCAATTAAGTTGGAAAAATAGGATGATCGAGCAGCAGTAAGGGCTCTTTGATACTGCACGGTACTGTCTTTCCAAGCTAGTCGGAAGACTTCCAGTTTGGTATGGCGCCATTTCCGTTCCAATTTTCTGGAAGCTTGCTTCAGAGCTCGGGTATTTTCTGTATACCAGGGAGCTAATTTCTTATGAGAATTTATTTTCATTTTTAGGGGTGCAACTGCATCTAGGGTATTGCGCAAGGTTAAATTGATTTCCTCTGTTAGGTGGTTAACTGATTTTTGTCCTCTGACGTCCTTGGGTAGGCAGAGAGAGTCTGGAAGGGCATTAAGGAATCTTTGTGTTGTCTGTGAATTTATAGCATGACTTTTGATGTTCCTTGGTTGGGGTCTGAGCAGATTATTTGTTGCAATTGCAAACGTAATAAAATGGTGGTCCGATAGTCCAGGATTATGAGGAAAAGACACTGGTTAAGCTTTCCTACAGCATTTCCCTCCAGAAACCATGAGAAAGTTGTCCGACTGCGGGGACCGTGCGAGGGGATTTATACTAACGTTACTATCTGTACTTACTGGTGGCACAGACAGTGTTTCATCCTTTCCTACACTGAAATGACCCTTGCCTAATGATTGCGTCTGAAGCTGGGCTTGCAACACAGCTATCTTCGCCGTAAGGTGATGGTTCTCCTGTATATTATGACTACAGCGACTGCTATTAGAAGGCATCATGTTAATGTTACTACTTAGCTTCTGCTGTTGGAGGTCCTGACGAACCACGTCCAGATAAAGCGTCCGGAGTGAAAAAGTTGAATGAAAAAAAGTTGAGGGAAAAACCAAAAATATAAACAGTAATTAAAAAGTAAAAACCGTAAAGTTGTCAGGTAGCAAAGTAAGGTGGCAACAAAACGCACAGCAACACGTAAACAAGTCTGCAAGTTGTGACCGGAAATGGCGTTCAGCCTTTCAAAATAATAGTACTTCCTTGTTGGATCTTCCACTGGTTTTTGCCTGCCATATCAGTTCTGTTATACTCACAGACATTATTCTAACAATTTCGGAAACTATAGAGTGTTTTCTATCCAAATCTACAAATTATATGCATATCCTATCTTCTGGGCCTGAGTAGCAGGCAGTTTACTTTGGACACGCTTTTCATCCAAAATTCCGAATTTAAACGTTGCAAACTGTGGAGAACTCTGATTATTGCACACTCCATGGGGACACTGGATACCCGAGCTAGTAAATGGACAGGTCTCAGCCAATTCTGATTTGTTTTGATGAACATTGACTCACAAGATGAGCTTTCCCAATGAGTTTACTGTTAAGTAGTATTCCTCTAGATATAGATTGAATTAAAAGTTAATAGAAACGTAATTTTCTAATACTTCTAGGAAATATGCAACAAAAATATCTGTAAGCCTACATTAAAATGCTTATGGAATGAAGAAGACACACTAAGTATTCACTTTGTTACATTCTCCACAAAGAAACCAAAAATTGTCATTCAAATAGAAGGGGGAACTAACAAAGAGTCACTAATAATAACTCAAACGAAACAGTTTGAGTTCTAGGACGGGTTCTTAAAAAAACTAATGGGCGTGGTTACCACTCTTCCTCATCAGAAAATCATCTCTGTCAAAGTAACCCATACAAATGTCAAACTCCTCCTCTGGACATATCTCAGCAAAAAGAGGGGAGAAGGAAACTTCTTTACGCTGTTCAGCAATCAGCTGCTTCCTAGACATTGAAGTGTCAACTGTAGGGAACATCTCTTTCTTAAGTGATCCCTACAAACTCGCTCACTTTTGTGGTTTTCAAAGGAGAGATCAACTCAGGAGGTTAACCTAAATCAGGATCACACATAAATGTCTCAGACAGATCGAACATGGCACAGTGCTATACCTCCAATGTTCTACTGCTAGAGCTCCTGTTCCGCTTATAGAATATTAACTCAAAAGTATTGTGGAGCTCCTGCACCTAAATACAAACAGTAGGCTACCGGCACCCAAAATGAGTACCAAAACTTATTTCAGTCCAAATCAAGTACTGCACACACACACACACGCACGCACATACACGGATGCTAGCTCATACACGGATGCTCGCTCATACATGCAACACACATACAAAGACAAACCACACAAACCATGTCATTACAGGATTCCAATGGAACTGACCACTCACTGATCAATACCATAAGATGTCCTGGCTGGTGGAATACAATAGTGTCAGTAGTGAACATGTGGGATGTTGATGAAAAAACAATGATTAAACACTCATTGTCTTTATTTATTTAGTGTTTCAATTAGTAGACAAATAGCACATACTGTACATAGCCAACAAATGTAGCTTAGTTTACTGTACAGTAGTTGTTCCAGACCAGTTTAGCATTGCAATGGCAAGAAGCTTGAAACTAGGAGGCCTTACACAATTACCTAGAATGAGTTCATAGACAATGACATTTCTGCGATACAATTGTTGAAAATGTTAATCCAAACAAGCAGCTCAAATGGAGCAATAGAGATAGTAGTAGGCTTCGGTCTTTCCGAAGCCGAAAATGGTATGAGAGCGATGTGAGAAGTAGGGATAGACTGGGGTCTAATGAGAGCAGTGCAATCAATTCATCTATGATTGGAATGGTTTGAGAGTATTTCTCCTGCCAGTTCACTGAGGAACACCACAGTCTTCCTAATGCACACAGCTTGAAAACATTGCATGCAAGGACATGCATACCCTCAGATTTATACGTCACACACTGACTATCTCCATATCAACAACCACCACCACTGTGAAGTATCATTAAAATGGGGGCTAAAAGGGAAAATAAGGGAGAAATGTTCATTAAAAATTAATTGCTTTGCATATGGAAAGGCTGGCTTATTTGCATACATTAGCATGCAGCCTGTAGGTGTTGCTGACACGGCTGCATGGAAGATACAATGTAATTAAACAAGTCAAGCTTTAAGTCTGAGTAAATGAGAGAACATTCACCCAAATCTATCGTACCTGTACAACAGAAATGTAATTGCTTTATAAGAATGTCATCTGAGTTTCCTTTAGGGGACAAAAAGTGCAATGGTTGTGTAGCTGAGATTCAGATCAACAACCAGTCATTAATCACCTGACAGAGCACTGAACAACAGCAACAACCAGTCATTAATCACCTGACAGAGCACTGAACAACAGCAACAACCAGTCATTAATCACCTGACAGAGCACTGAACAACAGCAACAACCAGTCATTAATCACCTGACAGAGCACTGAACAACAGCAACAACCAGTCATTAATCACCTGACAGAGCACTGAACAACAGCAACAACCAGTCATTAATCACCTGACAGAGCACTGAACAACAGCAACAACCAGTCATTAATCACCTGACAGAGCACTGAACAACAGCAACAACCAGTCATTAATCACCTGACAGAGCACTGAACAACAGCAACAACCAGTCATTAATCACCTGACAGAGCACTGAACAACAGCAACAACCAGTCATTAATCACCTGACAGAGCACTGAACAACAGCAACAACCAGTCATTAATCACCTGACAGAGCACTGAACAACAGCAACAACCAGTCATTAATCACCTGACAGAGCACTGAACAACAGCAACAACCAGTCATTAATCACCTGACAGAGCACTGAACAACAGCAACAACCAGTCATTACTCACCTGACAGAGCACTGAACAACAGCAACAACCAGTCATTAATCACCTGACAGAGCACTGAACAACAGCAACAACCAGTCATTAATCACCCGACAGAGCACTGAACAACAGCAACAACCAGTCATTAATCACCCGACAGAGCACTGAACAACAGCAACAACCAGTCATTAATCACCCGACAGAGCACTGAACAACAGCAACAACCAGTCATTAATCACCCGACAGAGCACTGAACAACAGCAACAACCAGTCATTAATCACCCGACAGAGCACTGAACAACAGCAACAACCAGTCATTAATCACCCGACAGAGCACTGAACAACAGCAACAACCAGTCATTAATCACCTGACAGAGCACTGAACAACAGCAACAACCAGTCATTACTCACCTGACAGAGCACTGAACAACAGCAACAACCAGTCATTAATCACCTGACAGAGCACTGAACAACAGCAACAACCAGTCATTAATCACCCGACAGAGCACTGAACAACAGCAACAACCAGTCATTAATCACCCGACAGAGCACTGAACAACAGCAACAACCAGTCATTAATCACCCGACAGAGCACTGAACAACAGCAACAACCAGTCATTAATCACCCGACAGAGCACTGAACAACAGCAACAACCAGTCATTAATCACCCGACAGAGCACTGAACAACAGCAACAACCAGTCATTAATCACCCGACAGAGCACTGAACAACAGCAACAACCAGTCATTAATCACCCGACAGAGCACTGAACAACAGCAACAACCAGTCATTAATCACCTGACAGAGCACTGAACAACAGCAACAACCAGTCATTAATCACCTGACAGAGCACTGAACAACAGCAACAACCAGTCATTAATCACCTGACAGAGCACTGAACAACAGCAACAACCAGTCATTAATCACCTGACAGAGCACTGAACAACAGCAACAACCAGTCATTAATCACCTGACAGAGCACTGAACAACAGCAACAACCAGTCATTAATCACCTGACAGAGCACTGAACAACAGCAACAACCAGTCATTAATCACCTGACAGAGCACTGAACAACAGCAACAACCAGTCATTAATCACCTGACAGAGCACTGAACAACAGCAACAACCAGTCATTAATCACCTGACAGAGCACTGAACAACAGCAACAACCAGTCATTAATCACCTGACAGAGCACTGAACAACAGCAACAACCAGTCATTAATCACCTGACAGAGCACTGAACAACAGCAACAACCAGTCATTAATCACCTGACAGAGCACTGAACAACAGCAACAACCAGTCATTAATCACCTGACAGAGCACTGAACAACAGCAACAACCAGTCATTAATCACCTGACAGAGCACTGAACAACAGCAACAACCAGTCATTAATCACCTGACAGAGCACTGAACAACAGCAACAACCAGTCATTAATCACCTGACAGAGCACTGAACAACAGCAACAACCAGTCATTAATCACCTGACAGAGCACTGAACAACAGCAACAACCAGTCATTAATCACCTGACAGAGCACTGAACAACAGCAACAACCAGTCATTAATCACCTGACAGAGCACTGAACAACAGCAACAACCAGTCATTAATCACCTGACAGAGCACTGAACAACAGCAACAACCAGTCATTAATCACCTGACAGAGCACTGAACAACAGCAACAACCAGTCATTAATCACCTGACAGAGCACTGAACAACAGCAACAACCAGTCATTAATCACCTGACAGAGCACTGAACAACAGCAACAACCAGTCATTAATCACCTGACAGAGCACTGAACAACAGCAACAACCAGTCATTAATCACCTGACAGAGCACTGAACAACAGCAACAACCAGTCATTAATCACCTGACAGAGCACTGAACAACAGCAACAACCAGTCATTAATCACCTGACAGAGCACTGAACAACAGCAACAACCAGTCATTAATCACCTGACAGAGCACTGAACAACAGCAACAACCAGTCATTAATCACCTGACAGAGCACTGAACAACAGCAACAACCAGTCATTAATCACCTGACAGAGCACTGAACAACAGCAACAACCAGTCATTAATCACCTGACAGAGCACTGAACAACAGCAACAACCAACAGCAGCAGCAATGCACTTTAATAAAGGAATATGAAAATGACCATTTTCAATTTCTCCATTCAGATCAATTATAGAAAAAGAAAAATAACTATTGCACACACATTATGTATTATAGATGACAAATGTCACATCCTGACCTTAGTTCCTTTTTTATGTCTCTATTTTGGTTTGGTCAGGGCGTGAGTTGGGGTGGGAATTCTATGTTTTGCATTCTGTCTTGTTCTAGGTTTTTTTCTTCTATGTGTGTGGCCTGGTATGGTTCCCAATCAGAAGCAGCTGTCAATTGTTGTCTCTGATTGAGAACCATACTTAGGTAGCCTTTTCCCATCTGCGTTTTGTGAGTAATTATTTTTCCGTGTGTGTTTGTGGGCACCTCGGTTGCGTCACGTTCTTTGCTGTTTACCTGTTTGTTTTTTGGTTGTTTCACTTTCATTAAAAGATGTGGAAGTACATGCACGCTGCGCCTTGGTCGATTTATGACAGGGAGTTTGAGGATAGCGAGCGTGACAACAAAATGTTATAGATAATGCCAGTACCATGTTTGACCATAATTGTTTTCAGTGCCTCAACTCAATTTGAGAGGTCTGCAATGTAGTTTTAAAAAATCAGTATGTTGTATTATGGAAAACCTAACCTCTATCAAAATTTTTAAAATGGCAGAGTTGCAAAAGTTCTTCTGTGCAAGGGTGTTTATTTACAAAGTGATTCCGGAACAAAAACAACAGTACTGCCATCAAACCTTATGGGACAGCTAAACACAATGCTGCCCCATTCACAGCTCAATCCAAAATGGCCTTTCCATGAACTGAAAGAGAGGCTCCTTTTGTAGGGCTAGCCCCTCCCCTCAGAACAATTAACACAAATTAATTAAGCAATTACCTATACAAACCTACATTTTTATAAAAGTACAGGAAATGTGACGGCTGGGCAGATATTCAAGTACAGGAAATGTGATGGCTGGACAGATATACAAGTACAGGAAATGTGACGGCTGGGCAGATATACAAGTACAGGAAGTGTGACGGCTGGACAGATATACAAGTACAGGCAATGTGACGACTGGACAGATATACAAGTACAGGAAGTGTGACGGCTGGGCAGATATACAAGTACAGGAAGTGTGACGGCTGGACAGATATACAAGTACAGGCAATGTGACGACTGGACAGATGTACAAGTACAGGAAATGTGACGACTGGACAGATATACAATTACAGGCAATGTGACGACTGGACAGATATACCTTGACAACCCAGACTCCCCCCAGGTTTGAATCTGAGGAGCATCCATTCGAGGTCAAACTGGATCAGAAAGACACTAATCTATTCCCCCTTTCTGGCCAGTCATCAGTGACGTGACTCATATGAAATGGAATAAAGATGCTTCATGTTTAATGCACACTTAAGTTGTAGAGGAATTTGCCTAAACGAGCTACAGTATGGGGATGTTATAAAACGTAATGGATGTTGATTTTAAAGGTGGACTATGCAGAAATAACTCCGTCATTTCTTGGTTGCTAAAATTGTAATAGTTTGCCTAATTTCAGATGATGTGACAAAACAAGCAATGCATAGTGTAGAGAATCATTGTAACATTTAAACCGCTGTGAAAAATATTTTCAATTACCAAAAATATTGACGTTTCAGCTGTTTGAAACTGGTGTATAAAACCAAAAGTAAAAGATGCAAAAACTTAACTTAGCAACAGGAAGCATAGAAATAGTGCAGAAACAGATCTATCTCTTCTTAGGCTTGTTTTCAATACGAATGACAGATCTATAACTCACATTTCTATGTGAATTTGGCCGTGTCACCCAAAAAGTTACATAATGCAGTTTAATCTTTAATATGCAGTCATCCATCCCTGGATATGGCAATATTAGATTGTTATGTCATATTAAAACACAAGGCTTTACATAAAGGTACAAACAGGAGGTAAACAAACATCATGTCTGAGTATTTCACTGCACATCAACACTGTGCCAAAAACTACTTCACATTACAGTAAGCATTTGTTTTCGTTCTCTGTCTGCCAACTGTTTTACATTTCCTGATGAAGGGATTTTAGGAATGTGTGTGTGTGTGTGTGTGTGTGTGTGTGTGTGTGTGTGTGTGTGTGTGTGTGTGTGTGTGTGTGTGTGTGTGTGTGTGTGTGTGTGTGTGTGTGTGTGTGTGTGTGGGTGTGTGTGGGTGTGTGTGTGTGTGTGAGTTCTTACAAGGGTGTGTGGGTTTGTGTTCCTCAAGTGTGTGTACAGTACGCATGCAGTGTATTGGGTTTACTCATGCTTGTGCATTTCCTTCCTGTGTTGCTCTAGTCTGAAATACGGTTAGGTAATGAGAGCAGAAGTTGTGGTCTGCTCTGGGAAATTCAGAGCTTGCTTTTTCTGCCTCAGGATCCTATGAGGCAAAACATATTTTATTAATGCCCATTAAAAATGGATTCATGTTCATTACTTTCTCTGATGACTTTCATCCAATTTGTATGTAGAGCGAGAATTTCATTTCGCGCAAAGAGCAGGCATTACAGGGCCGAGATAAGTGCTACATTTTGCCCATCCAAAGCTATTTGAGCCATGACCAGAGTTAACGATCCACCAATCAAACAATTAAGCTTTAATATTCTCTAAACTCATCACATCACCATTTATAATTTAACAGCACTTGCCTATTCTAAATTAATAACTATACAGTTAAAATGTTATGCTTCAGCTGTTATAGATATAAAGTCACCATTCATCTCAATAAAAGGGACATGCTTATGAAGTGTTTACTGGTTTCCAACCTCTGTCCAGTGAAGTCCACAAAGCATATTGCATGTAACAAACAGTTAATTGACCTACAGTCTGGTCAAACAAGTTCATGTTTGCAACATTTTTGGACTACTAAACAACTATTGATTTAGAACCATGGAGAGTTAACGAAAGTTGCTAAGAAAACAGGAGCTGCCTCCACTATTCCAGCACCATTTAAAATTCAACGTTTCAACATCATCAAATCACCTCTACTTAGTTTAATAAAGTTACAACTTAAAGATACCAAAAACGATTTAGTCCAATCAACGTTAGCTAAATATGATGTGGCTGTCCATGGTTCAAATTTCTGTGTGTGTGTGTGTGTGCGCGTTCATGCAAATAGAAAAAACATAATGACTCACCCTACTTGTAGAGAAATGCCAATGCCATCCTACTCTCTTTCATGTTCAGGGAACGGTCTATGACTCTGTCATACAGTGCATACTTTTGTTTTTGTTGTCCTAAGCTACCTGGTTAAAATTCTTGCTCGCTAGCCTAACTTCCTTTCATGGGTAACGGCTAGTTAAGATTTTCCTACTACATCTATCTACATATTGAACTTCCATAACCTCAGGCCAGGGGCACAATGTATGAATGTATGGCTGAATCAGAATCACTGTTATAATCATTGGCCAGTACTGAGAAATTAGGCACTGGCGAATGATCCCTATCTCCATCCATGGCTACTGCAATTTAGGAAAGGGGCAATTTGAGCTAGCTAGCCATCCACGGGAGGACAACAACACAATGAGATGCAACAATTCAAGTGTTCTGTCGATGAGCGTTTGCTCTCAATGTGTTGTGATTGGTCTGAAGCCAAATCCAAACGGGCTTCCCTTGACACTTTTTTGGGGTGCACCAGGAACATTCAGAGTTGAGCTCGCTAAGTTTAGCTCAACACTGATTGACTACTGTTTTACACTTTTTTAAATCAAAAGTGGCCAAATGCTTGCTGGCTTCCCTTGCATTCAATGCTATGGAAGGCAACAACGTCATACTCTTTTTGACCAGACAGCATCAGATAGATGGGCAACACATACAGAGACAGAGGGGCGCTGTTTTGCTTGCTCGGATGCTTTCTCCGGTGAGATACATTCAGCCTCTTGTGAATTGAAGGAAAATTATGAAACACAGAGAGTTGAAAGAGATGAAAGATATATTTTATATGTTTAAAAAATATATATTGATACATTTTTTGAGGAAGCCTGGCTTCCAAGAATACACACCACTGCTGTATATTCCGTTTGTTTGTGTTGAAAGTCTTGGCTAGCTTAATGTTCCACTCACTCACTCGGCTGCTAACACCTCCATGAAAAGGGTCATGAGGGAAGCCCTACAATATTATGTTTTAGTGAGAAAGCTCAGGATTAGGCAAGGTTGAAAAGTCATCTTTAGACATAAGTTTGTAACTGACTAAAACAAGCAGACAACAAAAAAATGTTGTTTGATAAAGGTCAACTATTTGCTGTGAGACAGTGGGATGACAGTGGGGTAGCCACAGGTTGTTTCCCCACAGGCAGATCCATCTAATATTATATGATACTTTATTGAATAATTATTTATTAACAACCTTATATAAAAATGTTGGAGGAAAGGATACTTCTGACTCTTTGTTACATCTAGGCATTTCACATACTTCAGATACATTTAGAACATTTGATTTAAAACGTTTTATCTTGTGATTTAGATATTTCCAATGCATCTTTGTGATTTCTGTGAATCAAATCTCTCCTCAGTATTTTTGATACTGCTCGGTACTGGAAGGAAGATGCATCTATGCAATCACAAAGATGATGTGTGCATAACTTAAAAGCATAGGTGAGATTCACATGTTCCCTCAAATCACGAAATCTCAGCCATTGGCATAGTTAAGAAGATCCTGCTAAGCTTTCTTAATCACTCTCTAATTCCCTCTTTTTTGAAACAAGTCCAGTTGGCTATGGATAGAGGAGTCTGTATTTGGCTCGTAGTTGATTTAACATGACATTTTGGCTTCTTTCACATGCAGATCCTAGAATTCAAATCAAAGGAGCCTCTTTCCTTCTTATTGTTGATATTTCTGCTCAGGCGAGATTGTTAATTTTCTTTCTTTCTTCTCTCTGTTGTTCTTTCTCAGTAGGATGATCCAGAGATGTGTAGGTGGAAGCTAAGCTTACAATGGAAAACTGGGATCATTATAACCTCAGTCCCAATCCTCAAAATAACTCTGGCCCCGTTCCAAATGGCACCCTAGCAATTTCCTTTATAGTGAACTACTTATGTCCCCTATATTGTGCACTACCAATGTAATAAAGTAGTGCACTATATAGTGAACAAGGTGCCATGTGGGACACACTCTCTGTCTCATTCTCCCAAAATGAGGCCTGAATGGGAGCCAACTATAGAAACCAACCTCAACATTCCCTCCCAGCTCTGATCCTCCTGCATCTAGCCTCCAGGCAGGTTCTTTCTTCTCTCTCCTCTGCTCACCTCTCCTCCCTTCCCAATAATTACTCAAAAGAGGAACATACCAAATCATCCAGGCAGAACCATCCCAGAGAAAAACAAACAGCATGAAATTATACTACTCTATTTGCCCATGTGTTACTACTTACCCATGTAGACTATAGTCTTACAATATTATTGCATTCTCGAATAAATGACATTTCATTGCTTGTGATTTCTGGTAGCTACACTGACTGACTGGCTTTACATCGATCCAATGAGTCACATTCTCTCACATCTGACATATCTGATTACTAGGTATGCATTCCTTCTTTTGTAACCCAACTTTTAACCTAAAACCAATGACATGGTGAATTGTTTTGGTGATATCACGTTGAATTCACGTTAGTTGACAACCAAAAGCAAAACTAGACGTTGAACTGACATCTGTACCCAGTGGACTGACTGACTGTGTGCTTTTTCAGCTCTATTCAAATTGGTTCCTAAACCATCTTTACAATCTACGGGCCTACATAAATGTTTCATGCTTGCAAATGTCAGTCATAATATAAAGTTATTTTGAGAGAGTCCCCTAAAGATGTGCTCTGGTACTTTGGCAAACAAGAAAGTATTTTTTAAACCTCCCGCTTTTGGATGGCTGTGTCAATGTGTAGTTCATCCATGCATAATCTATGAGCAGAATTAATGCATTTTACCTCAATTAGCCATGAAATCCCTAGTTTGAAACCATTGGTTTTCTTGAAGCTATGCCGCACATTTCCCCCCACATAGGCCAGCCCCCTAGCAATTTGAATTCTAGCCAATGAGACGGCTAACGAGGCCTGCCTAGTGTTATCCAATAAGGTTGCCCAACAGCTCAGTGGACACATCAGAGAGAGAGAGAGGGAGCAATGACGCGGTGCACATATCTGTACATATGTGATGTAGTACACAATTTGCGGGGGCCACTTTTGGCTCGTGAGTGTGTCCTTCAGAAATACTGACCAAAAAATTATACAAAAGTACCAGTGAATCTCATTGATGCACCTATCCATGCTCTTCTTTTCTCCAGCACGCCTTCTCATGCTAAACCATTTGGGACCTTTCCCAATTACATCCTATTATTTACATTTTAAAAGACTGAATTAATGACTTTGGGCTTTACTGATGAGCTGCCGTTGTCTGTGTGGCTTAATGAGTATAATCTATGTGGATGGGTAAGGACACAAATGTTATTCCCAAATATCACCCTATTCCCTTTACGGTGCTGTCACGCCATGACCTTCAAGCTTTTTACGTCTCTATTTTGGTTTGGTCAGGGTGTGATTTGGGTGGTCATTCTATGTTCTTCACATGTTTTTGTATTTCTTTGTTTTGGCCGGGTATGGTTCTCAATCAGGGACAGCTGTCTATCGTTGTCTCTGATTGGGAACTATATTTAGGTAGCTTTTCCCCACAGGGGTTTTGTGGGTAGTTATTTTCTGTTTAGTCTCTGTTACCTGACAGAACTGTTCGCTTTTGTTTTGTTACTTTGTTCGAGTGTTTCTTTGATAAATGAAATCAGGAACACTTTCCACACTGCGCTTTGGTCCACTCCTTCAACCCACGAGAGTCGTTACAGGTGCACTACATTTGACCAGAGCCCCATAGGTCTATGAGCCCTATGGATCTATGAGCCCTAGTCAAAAGTAGTGCACATTTCATTAGAAAAGTTCATTATCAAAAAAATACACTACAAGACCAAAAGTATGTGGACACCTGCTCGTCAAACATCTCATTCCTAAATCATAGGCATTAATATGGAGTTGGTCCTCCATTTGTTGCTGAAACAGCTTCCATTGGTCTGGGAAGGCTTTCCACTAGATGTTTGAACATTGCTGCGGGGAGTTAGGTCCTTTCCACCCACAAAATCTTATCAATTCCAAGGTGGGGTAGCAGTCAGACGTCTTTGTCTTGTCCCTTGTATATATCTTTTTACATATTTTTCTTCGCATCTTTTTAAAATATTTTCCTAAACCTCAACTTCTAAATATTCTCCTGCAACCCGCCTCACCCAATGGGGCGTGGATCTGCTTTTTTCTAAAGTATTTCTATTTACTTCGGATCTGGAATCCCTCAACTGAAGCTAGCCAGCTAACTACCTACCAGCTATCAGTTAGAAAACCATTGTTAGTGGTCATCAGCTAACCTTTAGCTCGGGAAGCTCTCGCCAGTTCGAACAACGTGACTCAAACCAGAGCATAACGGACCTATTTCTCTCCATCCCCGGATTCCTACCGCAAACTCTGAACATTTTCATCTGGATCTTCGCAACTAGCTAACCACAATCCGGGTGACTACTCCTGGCTAGCGTTTTCATCCCGGAGCAAGCACCAATTAGCTTGAAGCTAGCCCGGACAGGGCTCCAGTGTTACCACCGAAGCCCACTCTACTCTACGACTGGAATACCGACATAATCTGCCCGAGGATTCCAACAGGCGCGACACCCGCTGAAGGCCCATTTTGCTACCCTGCTAGCTACTGTCATGACTGTCTTGATCAGGTCAGGTTACAGGAGACCACAACCCTACAGATCTCTCTCAACCACAACAGAAGAGAGATCTGTGGGTCTGAAGACGTGGGGGGGTTTTATTGCCCCCACGCCCCTTGTAAATCTCAGGCCACAGACAAATTCCTTTGTCCTGTTACTATGGAGAACCAACCTCAGAACATTAAACATGAAATAAAGGGACTTTGGAACAATGGTGGTCATGACGATAGGTGGACTATGAAAATGTCATTTTTCTGTTAAGAAAACATTGTAATATGAAGAGTTTTCCTAGTATATGTTTGATGTTTACACATTGTACGTTGTGTGGAAAATATCCAAATCAAAGAGAATGTTTTGGGGAAGATAATGTCAAGTTAGTTGTCTAAAATGGGATTTGAGAAAAACCTAACCCTTGCCTCAAACTTGGTATGCCCAGAGAATTGCCCTAAAGGCGGTTACGCCCACTTCTGACCCAAGGGTATAAAACCTGTGAGTATAGACTTTACGTCAAGACTATGTGACCCCAGCTGCAGCAGGGTCTGAAAAGTCAAACCAACACAGAACGCAACGCAAGTTTGAGGACAAAGAAATCCTTTTATATCCAAGCTACGGTTGAGTAGCTGTGTCTAAGCGGGTGAATTCAAGTCGAACCACCTAGCCTCCATCTCCCATCGAATCGTGGTATCTAAAGGGTTTCATTCCTATGCTGTGAGCTCTGAGCTACAGAGCTGTCTCTCCTCAGAAGACCCCTTCCAGAGAAAGGGGTGAGGAAACAGATTCCTAGGCCAAAAGGGACATTGACCCCGGGGGGGGGGGGGGGGGGGTCGAGCAGGGTCGAGCAGGGAGGTGCGCAGGAGAAGTGAGACATCGAACAGTGGAACGGTCCAGCAGAGAATCTCCGGAGATCATCATCACAGTATTTACATCATTATATATTCTGACTCCTAAGGGTGGCAGTTTTAGGCAAGGCTAGGGTTAGAATAGCATAGCTGACAAATTCACCCAAATGTATATTTCTCGTGTACTTTTTTCTTCTGAAATTCCCATTGTGGGTAACACGCACCATAGTGTGTTGGCCCGTTATACTGTCACGAACCGGCTCAAAGCCCGTAACAAAGGGAGACAACGTGGAGATAAGGAGTAACTAAATATATATTTATTAAATCAGTAACTAAGTATAATATACAATGGTGTGTGTAATCAGTAATCAGTAGTGTAAGTGAGTGTTTTGCATGCATGAATGTGATAATGCAGGGTGTTGAAAGATGCTAAAGCAAAAAACCACCAAGAACCACAACAAAATCTATCAAGGTGTCTGCATGAAGAGAGTCTCCTCCATGAATGGGGAAGTGGTGTATTTATCCTGGGAGACACCGGGCCCAGATGTTTCCCATGTAGCTGATGACCCTCCCAACTCTGCCCACCAGCATCCTAATAAGGAAACAACAAAGAGAGAATACGGCAGACAGAGTGGGAGGGTCGTCACAATACTGAGGTCTAATCAATAGCCTATAATGTTTTTTGTCTACGTGTATCTCTTATCATCATTTTAGCTTGTTAGTAAATAAATATTCAATTAACATTGGTGTGGTACGAATTCATTAGTGTGACCCGGGTCCGTGCAGATTCAAGGGCTATATACGACGTTCTAATTATGAAACTGATAGAGGCAACTGGTTAATTAGCGGCTGTTGTAAAATCGATATTCTGATATTCTTTGAGTTAATTTAGGAAATAGAAACTCAATAAAAACTATTTTTCCTTGATTCAGTTAAACACGTAATTAAGACTTATAATCATTCGATTATACAACGTCACGACTCTACCTAGAGCTACTTGGAACCCTACTAATTCCACGACTGATCTATCGACGTCACCGCACGAAGAGGCAAAAACAGACTTACCCACATCGCGACGTCCCCCAAAGGCTAACTTGCTAGCCCCGGTCTACTAACTGCTAGCTTGCCTGCCCCAGTCTGCTAACTGCTAGCCCCTGCTAACTGCTTGCTTGCCAGCCCTGGTCTGCTAACTGCTAGTATGTTTAGCCCCGGCCTACTAATTGTTAGCGTGTTAGCATTGGCCTGCTAACTGTCTGAATCACCATGTCCCCAGTCAGCCCAACCACTCACTGGACCCATATGTTCACTTGGCTACGCATGCCTCTCTCTAATATCAATATGCCTCGTTCATTACTGTCCTGGTTAGTGATTACTGTCTTATTTCACTGTAGAGCCTCAAGCCCTGCTCAATATGCCTTAACCAACCATGTTGTTCCACCTCCTACATATTCGATGACATCACCTGGTTTAACTGTCTCTAGTGACTATATCTCTCTCATCATTACTCAATGCCTCAGTTTACCTCCAATGTACTCGCATCCTACCTTACCTTTGTCTGTACACTATGCCTTGAATCTATGTATCGTGCCCAGAAACCTGCTCCTTTTACTCTCTGTTCCGAACGTGCTAGATAGCCAGTTCTTATAGCATTTAGCCGTACCCTTATCCTACTTCTCCTCTGTTCCTCTGGTGATGTAGAGGTTAATCCAGGTCCTGCAGTGCCTAGCTCCACTCCCACTCCCCAGGTGCTCTTATTTGATTACTTCTGTAACCGTAAAAGCCTTGGTTTCATGCATGTTAACATTAGAAGCCTACTCCCTAAGTTTGTTTTACTCACTGCTTTAGCACACTCTGCCAACCCGGATGTCTTAGCCGTGTCTGAATCCTGGCTCAGGAAAACCACCAAAAACCCTGAAATCTCCATCGCTAACTATAACATTTTACGCCAAGATAGAACTGCCAAAGGGGGCGGTGTTGCAATCTACTGCAAAGATAGCCTGCAGAGTTCTGCATTACTATCCAAGTCTGTACCCAAACAATTCGAGCTTCTACTTCTAAAAATTCACCTTTCCAGAAACAAGTTTCTCACTGTTGCCGCTTGCTATAGACCTCCCTCTGCCCGAAGCTGTGCTCTCGATACCATATGTGAATTGATTGCCCCTCCATCTATCTTTTGAGCTCGTGCTACTAGGTGACCTAAACTGGGACATACTTAACACCCCAGCCACCCAACAATCCAAGCTTGATGCCCTCAATCTCACATAAATTATCAATGAAGCTACCAGGTACAACTCCAAATATGTAAACACGGGCTGTTTTCAATCAAGATCTCAGCGATCACTGCCTCATTGCCTGCATTCATAATTGGTCTGTGACCAAATGACCACCCCTCATCACTGTCAAACACTCCCTAAAACACTTCTGTGAGCAGGTCTTTCTAATCTACCTCGCCGGGGTATCCTGGAATGACATTGTCCTCATCCCGTCAGTAGATGATGCCTGGCTATTCTTTAAAAGTGCCTTCCTCACCATCTTAAATAAGCATGCCCCATTCAAAAAAATGTAGAACTAGGAATAGATATAGTCCTTGGTTCACTCCGGACCTGTCTGCCCTTGACCAGCACAAAAACATCCTGTGGTGTTCTGCATTAGCATCGAATAGCCCCCGTGATATGCAACTTTTCAGGGAACTTAGGAAAAAATATACACAGGCAGTTGGGAAAGCTAAGGCTAGCTTTTTCAAACAGAAATTTGCATCCTGTAGTACTAATTCAAAAAAGTTCTGGGACGCTGTAAAGTCCATGGAGAATAAGCGCACCTCCTCCCAGCTGCCCACTGCTCTGAGGCTAGGAAAAATTGTCACCACCGATTAATCTACTATAATTGAGAATTTCAATAAGCATTTCTCTACGGCTGGCCATGCTTTCCACCTGGCTACCCTTACCACGGTCAACTGCCCAGCACCCTCCACAGCAACCCGCCAAAGCCCCCACCATTTCTCCTTTACCCAAATCCAGATAGCTGATGTTCTGAAAGAGCTGCAAAATCTGGACCCCTACAAATCAGCCGGGCTAGACAATCTGGACCCTCTCTTTCTAAAATGATCTGCTGAAATTGTTGCAACCCCTATTACTAGCCTGTTCAACCTCTCTTTCGTATCGTCTGAGATTCCCAAAGATTGGAAAGCTGCCACGGTTATCCCCCTCTTCAAAGGGGGTGAACCTCTAGACTCAAACTGCTACAGACTATCCTACCCTGTCTTTCCAAGGTCTTCGAAAGCCAAGTTAACAAACAGATTACCGACCATTTCGAATCCTACCGTACCTTCTCCGCTATGCAATCTGGTTTCAGAGCTGGTCATGGGTGCACCTCAGCCACGCTCAAGGTCCTAAACGATATCATAAATGCCATTTATAAGAGACATTACTGTGCAGCCGTATTCATCAACCTGGCCAAGGCTTTCGACTCTGTCAATCACCACATTTTTATTGGCAGACTCGACAGCCTTGGTTTCTCAAATGATTGCCTCACCTGGTTTACCAACTACTTCTCTGATAGAGTGAAGTGTGTCAATTCGGAGGGCCTGTCATCTGGACCTCTGGCAGTCTCTATGGGGGTGCCACAGGGTTCAATCCTCGGGCCGACTCTCTTCTCTGTATACATCAATGATGTTGCTCTTGCTGCTGGTGACCCTCTGGTATACCTCTAAGCAGACGACACCATTCTGTATACTTCTGGCCACTCTTTGGACACTGTGTTAAATAACCTTCAGACGAGCTTCAATGCCATACAACTCTCCTTCCATGGCCTCCATCTGCTCTTAAATGCAAGTAAAACTAAATGCATGCTATGCAACCGATCACTGCCCGCACCTGCTCGCCCGTCCAGCATCACTACTCTGGATGGCTCTGACTTAGAATATGTGGACAACTAAAAATACCTAGGTGTCTGGTTAGACTGTAAACTCTCCTTCCAGACTCTCCTTCCAGTTGTATGCTCTCGTTGGTTGGCCCTCGCTTCATACTCGTCACCAATCCCACTGGCTACAGGTTATCTTCAAGTCTCTGCTAGTAAAGCCCCGCCTTATCTCAGCTCACTGGTCACCATAATAGCACCCACTCATAGCACACGCTCCAGCAGGTATATCTCACTGGTCATCCCCAAAGCCAATTCCTCCTTTGGTCGTCTTTCCTTCCAGTTCTCTGCTGCCAATGACTGGAACGAACTGCAAAAATCTCTGAAGCTGGAGACTCATATCTACCTCACTAGCTTTAAGCACCAGCTGTCAGAGCAGCTCACAGATCACTGCACCTATACATAGCCCATCTGTAAACAGCCCATCTATCTACTTACCTCATCTGCATACAGTATTTATATATTTATCTTGCTCCTTTGCACCCCAGTATCTCTACTTGCACATTAATCTTCTGCATATCTACCATTCCAGTGTTTAATTGCTATATTGTAATTTCTTCGGCTTATTTATTATTTATTGCCTTAACTCCCTTATCTTACCTCATTTGCACTCACTGTGTATATATACTTTTTATATACTTTTTGTTTTGACTATGTTTTGTTTATTCCATGTGTAACTCTGTTGTTGTATGTGTCGAATTGCTATGCTTTATCTTGGCCAGGTCGCAATTGCAAATGACAATTTGTTCTCAACTAGCCTACCTGGTTAAATAAAGGTGAAATAAATGTTTAAAAAGAATTAGTGAGGTAGCGTTCCAATTAATCTCAAAGGTGTTCAGTGGGTTGAGGTCAGGGCTCTGTGCATGCCAGTCAAGTTCTTCCACACTGATCTCGACAAACCATTTTTGTATGGACCTCACTTTGTGTACGGGGGTGATGTCATGCTAAAACAGGAAAGAGCCTTCCCCAAACTGTTGCCACAAATTTGGAAGCATTGTATGCTGTAGCGTTAAGATGTCCCTTCACTGGAACTAAGGGGCCTAGCCCGAACCACGAAAAACAGACTCAGACCATTATTCGTCCTCCACCAAACTTTACAGTGTGCACTACGCAGTTGGTCAGGTAGCTTTCTCCTGGCATTCACCAAACCCAGATTTGTCTGTCAAACTGCCAGATGGTGAAGCGTGATTCATCACTACAGAGAACGCGTTTCCACTGCTCCGGAGTCCAATGGCGGCGAGCTTCACATAACTCCAACTGACACTTGGCATTGCGCATGGTGATGTTAGGCTTGTGGGCAGCTGCTCAGCCACAAAACTCATTTCACGAAGCTCCCGACGAACAGTTATTGTGCTGATATTGCTTCCTGAGACAGTTTGGAACTCAATAGTGAGTGCTGCAACCGAGGACAGACCATTTTTATGAGCTACGTGCTTCAGCACTCGGCGGTTCCGTTCTGTGAGCTTGTGTGACCTACCACTTCGCAGCTGAGCCGTTGTTGCTCCTAGACACTTCCACGTCACAATAACAGCACTTACACTTGACCGGGGTAGCTCTAGCAGGGCAGAAATTTGACAAACTGACTTGTTTACAGTGCCACATTGAAAGTCACTGATCTCTTCAGTAAGGCCATTCTACTGTCAATGTTTGTATAGGGAGATTGCATGTCTGTGTACACCTGTCAGCAACGGGTGTGGCTGAAATAGCCAAATCCAGTCATTTGAAGGGGTGTCCACATACTTTTGTTTATATAGTGTAGCTGGTTGACTTTGATTCCAGGGGAATAGCAGATAGAGGAATACCTGTGCTACTCCTTCAGACAAAAGAGTCAGCTCAGCTCTAGGGTTAGATAAAAACAGAGGTTGTATTCACCAGAGGTGTCTAGACTCTGACAGGCGATGGGAATGCAACCACCTCTATATAGAAGCACTGTATCTTACTCAGTAAAAAGCATGTGATGGGTAGTAACTCTTATTGCTCACTGCCATGTCTCCTGATATTGATTATTGATATGGAATGGTACAGCACAGGATGACAACAGTATTCAGGAATTCTCTATCTTCAGTCAACTGTGAAAATGGATTTTCCTTTGAGAAATGGGGCATGTTAACTTTGCGGATAAGAATGCCAGCTCGGAGGAAAACATAGGCGGAACAAATGAACACAACTGGACAGGCAGTATAGTATAGTTGCAAGTGTCTTTTTATTATTTTTCAGACACAGGATAGTACATAACCCAGAGAGCACACAACGTGAGTAGGGTGTATGAGATGTGGTATTCCTCTGGAGATCGAGGGAGAGACACTAGATCCAATGCAAAAGTTGGGCAGAATGTAACGTTATGACTTGGGTTGAGCAAAGCAATTCAGTGGATCGCAGAGTTGCATTAATTAGTAAATCATTCGTGCACAGAGTACATCTTAAGTTGCTTGTAATAGTAAAAACACTTTGTACATTATTATTATTTTTTTTTTGCCTGTGGCATCTCACAAGGCGGATGGCTCTCAGTTGAGCCAGCTTCAGTTGGTGTTGAGTTCAGAAATATTTGTTGTATGTTTTTCTTCAGTTGGTGTTGAGTTCAGAAAGATTTGTTGTATGTTTTTCTTCAGTTGGTGTTCAGTTCAGAAAGATTTGTTGTATGTTTGTGAGTTTCTCTCTCCATCTCTCTAATGCCCATGAACATGCTTTGGTGTTTTGTTGTTGTTGAGTAAAGCAGTAAATAAAAACAGTTGAAGTCTTATCAAAACATGTAAAAAGGCTTGGTTTCAACTGGTGTAACAATTCCAGACAATGATACTTTCAAAACAAACAGATCAGTTATTTATAAATTAGCACAAAAATACATTAACACATTTATCAAGGCTATTGATCAAACACATCTTTGCTGTCGACAGACACTGACTGCACTGTACTGACAGGAAAATAAATAACTTATATCTGTATAAAGATGCATCTGCTTTCCCAATGACCAATAAACTGTTTAGTCCACAACAGTAAGAACAAATAGACATTTCTACTAAAACACCTGCTATGGCAACAGGAACCACTGTCATAACGTAGCTTTGATGTTCGAATAACATACTAGAATGAAAGAGTTGCTACAGAATGTTGTAATAAGGTTGTATATTAAAGTTGGATTGCTTTTTAAATACTCTCCATCTCTGAATTAGACATCATCATCATAACAGCAATGTTTCACACCATTACAGAATAACATGGTTTGATTCAAATTTACTGTAATTGGCTGTATTACTTACACATTCTAAAAGGCTTTTTTTGGAATGAATTCAGTGAACACGAACGTAGTAACATTTTAAAACAGTTCATGAATCTGAATTATGATTCTGAACAATAGTAATCAATGGGACCTCCCTGAGACGAAGACCACATATGAACCTCAAAACCACATGGAGGAACAGAGAACACATGTTGAGACCTGGAACACTGACAACATAGATCCCTATCTAGATTCTCCTTCCAAGACTGCAAGGGACACAGAAAGATCAATTCCAAAAATTTAAAAATATATATTATGTTCAAAGGCATTTCTTAAACTGTCATTATTATTGCCAACAAAACCTTATGTCCACCAGGGATATTATGTTATTGTAAGATTGTATGGTAATACATACTGTAGCATACTGTAGACCCAATCATTAAACCATTATTATAATGTTATACATTATTCTGAAAAAAAAACGAATTCTGATGGCAATCCAAATACAATTGTTTAAATAAATTACTCAAATAAAATCTAAAAACAATATATTACCTACATATAAGTTATCTTATACATTTTCTGTTTCAGAGGTAAAGAAACTACAAAAAACTATATTCCTCAAGTCAAAATGCCACAGAGTATTCCTCTCTCTAACACAGCTAAAGCAAAAAGCATAGTTAGCATGAAATTGCAGGTTGTTCGTTTTATCATGCATTGAGGGGACTGTCCCTTTATCCGATCAACTTTTATGCTGTTGGACCATTGTCTTTAAACATACTGAAAATCTGTTAGTGTGGAATGTTGATGATCACACGGCCAAAATGAGAAGAGTTCTGCGGAAGCTTTATGTTGACAGGTGAGAGAGTTGCTGTGGAGATGGAGCTTTACAAAACCCTTTGTTCTCCTACTGTATGCCAGCAGGGCCATGGAGAGAGACAGGGAGAGAGACAGAGAGAGACAGCGAGAGAGAGAGACATCGAGAGAGAGAGAGAAAGTGTGTGTGTGTGTGTGTGTGTGGTAGAGAGAGAAAGCAGAGCAGAGGCAGAAAAAGCAGGGCAAGCTGACCACAGCTTGTCTGACATCAATCCAATGGTTTATTTTGTTCTTCAAGATTCACTGGACACATATCTGATTCTTCAGGCTGCAGGAGAAAGAAAGACACAGAGAGGGAGAGAACAAGAGAGAGAGGGAGGGAAAGGGAGAGAATGGGAAAGAAGTTATTGTCATGAGACTGCAAAAGTAAAATATATCTCAACCAATAAAACCAGGTAAAAAGGAAATTATCCTGATAAGATCAACAATAAAGTTCCCACAATAAGGAGACCATCACAACCAGCAGCAGAGGGTAGTTAAAGTATGAGGTCTAAACAGCCTCGTCTCATCTAGACTGGATACAAAATCCTCCTCAGGACACTTTCTCATCTCTGTCTCCCGTACGTCACACACCACTTGACTTTATGCGCTCGTTTTTCATGTCCTCAACAAGGCCCTCGGAGCTCACTGATGACACTTAGAGTAGCCAACATCTAATCCCACTTGTGTTGTGATTTAAGAGGAATGCCAGGTTTTATAGCATATCCAGGACATCGCAACATTGACTAAAGGCCTTATCGAATGGTTTATCAACACACAATCACTGTCAGAGATGCCTCTCCCTGTTCTTTCCCTGTCTAAGAGAAATCATACTTAAAGGCCCTCTCACTTAATATGGTATGACATTTTTCAAAGCATGACATCCATTCCACATCTAATATGATAGTCTGCCATGCTATAGATAGTCTACAGCAGAGAAAAAGAGGGGGGTTGGAAGGGAGGATACCTAGTCAGTTGTACAACTGAATGCTTTCAAAATATGTCAACTGAAACATTTAATCCGGCGGGGTGGCAGCGTAGCCTAGTGGTTAGAGTGTTGGACTAGTAACCGGAAGGTTGCAAGTTCAAACCCCTGAGCTGACAAGGTACAAATCTGTTGTTCTGCCCCTGAACAGGCAGTTAACCCACTGTTCCTAAGCCATCATTGAAAATAAGAATTTGTTCTTAACTGACTTGCCTAGTTAAATAAAGGTAAAATGTTTTTAAAAATCCAACCCCTCTGAGAGGTGTGGGGGCCTGCCTTAATTAACATCCACGTCATTGGTGCCTGGGGAATAGTTGTTGTTGGGGGTTAACTGCCTCAGGGGCAGATCGACAGATTTGTACCTTGCTGCTCAGGCATTCAATCCAGAAAGGTTACTGGGCAAAATCGCCTACCCACCAGGCTACCTGCCATTCGAGAATGCCAAGAGTGTGCAAAGCTGTCACAAATGCAAAGTGTGGTTGCTTTGAAGAATCTAAAATCTAAAAATATATTTTGATTGTTTAACACTTTTTTGGTTACTACATGAATCCATATGTGTTATTTCATCATTTCGATGTCTTCACTATTATTCTACAATGTAGAAAATAGTCAAATAAAGAAAAACCCTGGAATGAGTAGGTGTGTCCAAAAACGTTTGACTGGGACTGTATATCACAGCTTATTTTGAGCCAATAGACTACCAAAACAGTACTACAACAGAATTCTTAACCCTCATTGGTTCATGCACTGTAAGTCCAGTCACATTAACAGTAGTTAATCTACAAGCATTATTTGTTCAAGTAATCGATTCCCTGACTTGGGGTTTCTGGGGTTTCTATGTTACCTCCAGGTAAACTTAGCAGAGAGAGTAATCACTGTTTAGATTGTAAAATGAACATCCTGCTGAGTTAGTCCCATATGAGGTAGTCCCCATGAGTTAGTCCCCATCCTCCTGAGTTAGTTCCCATGAAGGAGTACTCATCCTGCTGAATTAGTCCCCATGAGGTAGTCCCATAAGGTAGTCCACATCCTGCTGAGTTGGTCCCCATGAGTTAGTCCCCGCCCTGCTGAGATAGTCCCCGCAAGTTAGTCCCCATCCTGTTGAGGTAGTCCCTAGAGGATGTGGCCAGAGCAGCAACAGCAGCAGAGCAGGGCCCACATTAGTTCTGAATCAGTCCGCCATAAAGGCCAATGTATCAGACTTGCATAGACCTTAGTCTACACACACCACACACACACACAGAAGCACTCACAGAAAGCGCATGCAAACACACAAGTACATGTACACACACACGCACAAACACAGAATAATGAAAGCAGAGGGGAGGTGGGGGATTATAGAGTAAGAATAAGATTAACGCAACATTCACTGAGTAAAGTTGAGAAATAAAACAACCTTGAGACGAGGCCTCCCTTTGGAGAAAGCAAACAGTTCCATCAGATGGAGGAAAATGAACACATTCTCAGCACACCATCAGAGCTGACTTTATTCCACTCAAAGACGTATTTAGCATTTTGTTTTCATTAGAGGGACTCTAGATAGACAGAGCTTTTTTCACTCATATGAATGGAGCCTCTTCAGCTACTTTGCATCACTATAAAACCTGACTAATTACAACACATTCAGGAAAACATGCAGCCATAATTTTGTAGGCTAAATGATACATTTGAATTTACTGTTTCACCCACTGTTCAGTTCAAACGCAGTGTACCCAAATCCAGAGTTTTTCATGTGTTCGTTTGTGGTACAAAGGACAATGTTGCACTCAATAAACAATGTGTGCATCTGAAACCATGCAG
Source organism: Oncorhynchus kisutch (assembly GCF_002021735.2). Classification (NCBI taxonomy): domain Eukaryota; kingdom Metazoa; phylum Chordata; class Actinopteri; order Salmoniformes; family Salmonidae; genus Oncorhynchus; species Oncorhynchus kisutch. The sequence goes on along the minus strand of NC_034181.2, from coordinate 20,052,660 downwards.
GTATTTCTTGATTTTTCACCTGATGTTCAGACATTATAGTTGTCTCTACTTTGGACTCAGTACTAATGTATTCTGATCTCAGGTGGTTTAACACTGGCTGGTACAACACATTATATTTTTCCAGAGGTCTAAGGAGCATAGTTCAATTGGTCTAATTAACTAGATGATTACAGACCACAACAATGAGACAACTGAATGAGGCATTGCAACCAAAAGGGCAGCAGAGATAGATGTTTATAACAGTAGCAAGCCAAGTTAACCAAGAGAACACATTGTAACCAAGTCTCATTTTCAAACTCTGCTGTCCCTGCAGCTGAAAATCTAATCCAAGTACCATCCTTAAATACTTTTGTTTATTTGATAATTTCCTCTTGAGCACAGCATTTCTGTAAGTCGTTGAGAAAAGCTCAGCCAAGCAAGGCCACTCTGTGATGAGTCTGAAAAGGGTCCTACATTGTTAGTGGCAACATCTACTATAGGGTTGCCTGCCACCCTCTAACAAGCACACTGCTGTTGCTGCTGACTGCCTTCCTTTCCATCTAAATGACAGCTCTTAAAGATGCATCCGCCCAAGACTGACAGCAGGACAGACTTTTAGAACAGCGTTGAGAATGTCTGCACAGCCTCCAGCTCCCCTTTCCCTCTCCCCCCACCCCACCCTCTCCTTCACCCTCTTCACTCCCCTCCCTCTCTCCACTCACATCACCCTTTCCCCTCCCCTCCCCACACCCTCTCCTTTGCCCTCTTCCACGTCTCCGCCCACCCCACCTTCTACCTCTTCCCCCTCTCCTTCCCCCCTCTCTACTACCATAGCCTTCAAGTCAGTCAGAGACAGGAAAGATACATTTTCCAGCAGCAGTATCAAGCCTCCTCTATTTTCCCTCTCAAGGCAAACTGCCTTATAATTAATTTACCGTGAAGCTAGTGTAAGTTACATAGTTTCACTTGGTGCAACGGCAAATAGAAACCACACCATCTGAATGCAGAGACCTTAAACACGTGATTGCAAACACACAACTTATGTATTCATACAGTGTGTGACAAACTCGGTCAGCACATTACTCTGGTGGAGGAATTATCCATGAATTATTTATCTCCATGCCTATATCCACATGGACATTTTCAGTCCCTTTGAAGTTAATTCTCCCTTTGTGATAAAATGCCTCCCTTCTTCTTTCTATGTTGCAGCTTATGATACTCCTGGTTGTGTTGCTATGTAAGAACGAGTTGCCTGTCCAAGACTATTTCAATCTACATAACAGCAGCAGTCCTCCAGATTTGTACAGTATACCGGCAAGTTATCATCATACTAAATGCTGTAAAATAAATATTCCTTACACATAATTTTAAGTGGTATATTCATAAACCCAGCCATTGTCTGCATTGTATACATTCACACACATTCTTAATGTGTTATTGGCCATGTTTCTCCTCTGGTGTATTTGTGGTAATGTCTTTCTGTGGGACATCACAGGGGACGTGCCGGACGTCATGTAAAGAAGACGTGTGTCTGTCGTGGAAGCTGGTGGCACTGAATGTCAGACCAAAAGCACGTTGAAGATACACAGTTGAAAGGCTAGCCTCAGAGGCCTGAGTTCTCTCTCATGTGTCGGTCTAGTGTGCTCATCATGGAGTGATCTTTTCAATCTGAAATATTTCTGATGACTTAAACCAAACAATAGAGTGATGGAAAGATAAAGCTTGGAGAGAAAGAATGTCAACTTGGATTAGCAGGTGAGCTGGTACAGACGCATGTCATTTGGGATTGACAATGTGTCTACTGTGATTGACAATGTAGTCAATACCGGGCCCCTAGCTCTCTCCCTCCCAATGCGCATTAGGAATTAATTAGGAAGTCAACGAATGAGCAAATGAGGCTCTATCATATAAGAGAAACGCCCGCCGATTGGACTGTCAACTGTCTCTGTGGCTTTGCCTGTTTCCTCCTTTGTGCTGCAATCTCTCCTGTTTGATGTTTTGCTTTCAAGCTGCCCCCGCCTGTTTGTTGATATCTACCTTCTACAGAGCCGTAAAGCGCTTTCTAAACTTCCCTCCACTGAGCATCTAATCGGTGCATCTCACCAAGGCCGGGCAGTGCCAGAGTGGAAGGGCCTCAGCAGAGCCTCCACTGAACATTATTATAAATCATGATGCCATCACACAGGGGATGATCAATGGAGAAAGATGGTCTCAGAAATTAAACATCCCTCCTCCTCCTCCTCCTCCTCCTCCTCCTCCTCCTCCTCCTCCTCCTCTTCCCACTGGTGCTCAAGCTTTTTCTGCTCCAGCACACAATGCATTGTAGTTGGTCAATATTTTAGAAATCCAACACCTTCATAAAAAACAAACCCAAAGTCACTACTCTACTTCACAGTGCTGGAAGCAGCCATCAGCATCAGCCTCAGACAGCCACTTTCAGAATCAATTGCCTCTGCTTCCCCTCCAGGCGTTACCACAGCCACTAAGCTGCAGCTCGATACAGTGGCCAGATTTATGTTGGTAAAGTGTTCTCTCCAGGATTTTCCATATGGTTGTTTATGCTACCATTGAGACAGGGTCTGTTGTCTGCTCCGGTCCAAACAAATATCCTACTGCTCACATTTTACCACCCTATTTTACCAGTGCTGAAACTACACTACAGTTGCACTGCCAGTCTGAAAATATTCCTGCAATGATGCCTGATGCCTGCAACCAGCATATCCATTCCCCCAGCCAATAAACCTTTGAACAGACGGAAATATGTTGCTGTTGCATTGCAATCAGATGTAACGTTAAACTAGATTCATTTGCCTTTTTGCTTTGAAGACACATAGCTGCTGTTATCCCTCTTGTGAATATGGTTGTGAATATGTTTGTGAATATGATTGTGTGTGCATGAAGGATTTGAGGAGCAGGTGTTGGGGGATTTGTCTAAGTGTTGGGGGAATTGTGGCACACAGCATTGTGTCTCATGGGGAGTTCTTTCCTGGGCAATCCTCTACTGACTGACATGCTAGAGAGAGAGAGGAGAGAGGGGAGAGAGAGAAGGGGGGGGCATTGAGAAAGAGAGGTGAAGAGAGAGACAGAGGGGGGCATAGAGAGGGAGAGGGGGCAGCGTTTTTCCTATTTTCTTGCATTGCAACCTGTAATTTAAATAGATTTTTATTTGGATTTCATGTAATGGACATACACAAAATAGTCAAAATTGGTGAAGTGCAAATTAAAAAAATAACTTGTTTAAAAAAATAAAAAATCTGAAAAGTGGTGGGTGCATATGTATTCAACCCCTTTGCTATGAAGCCCCTAAATTAGATCTGGTGCAACCAATTACCTTCAGAAGTCACATAATTAGATTGCAAACAGGTGGATTTGATCTGTCACATGATCTCAGTATATATACACCTGTTCTGAAAGGCCCCAGAGTCTGCAACACCACCAAGCCAGAGGCACCATGAAGACCAATGAGCTCTCCAAACAGGTCAGGGACAAAGTTGTGGAAACTTATCACCCGTTTGGTGATAAGCAAAAATACATAAGCAAATAGATAAGAGATAAGCAAAAAAATAAGCAAACCCGTTTGGTGTTCGCCAAGAGGAACGTGGGAGACTCCCCAAACATATGGAAGAAGATACTCTGGTCAGGTGAGACAAAAATGTGAGTTTTTTGGCCATCAAGGAAAATGCTATGTCTGGCACAAACCCAACACCTCATCACCCTGAGAACACCATGCCCACAGTGAAGCATGGTGGTGGCAGCATCATGCTGTGGGGATGTTTTTCATTGGCAGGGACTGGGAAACTGTTCCGAATTGAAGTAATGACGGATGTTACTAAATACGGGGAAATTCCTGAGGGAAACTTGTTTCAGTCTTCCAGAGATTTGAAACTGGGACGGAGGTTCACCTTCCAGCAGGACAATGACCCTAAGCATACTGCTAAAGCAACACTCGTTTAATGGGAAACATTTAAATGTCTTGGAATGGCCTAGTCAAAGTCCAGACCTCAATCCAATTGAGAATTTGTGGTATGATTTACAGATTGCTGTACACCAGCGGAACCTACCCAACTTGAAGGAGCTGGAGCAGTTTTTCCTTGAAGAATGGGGAAAAATCCCAGTATATAGCTGTGCCATGCTTATAGAGACATTCCCCAAGAGACTTGCAGTTGTTATTGCTGCAAAAGGTGGCTCTACAAAGTATTGACTTTTTGGGGGGTTGATGCTCACTCAGGTTTTCTGTTGTTTTGTCTTATTTCTTGTTTGTTTCACAAGAAAAATATTTTGCATCTTCAAAGTGGCGGGCATGTTGTGTAAATCAAATGATACAAACTCGCCAAAAATGCATTTTAATTCCAGGTTGTAAGGCAACAAAATAATGGGACTGACCTTTCATATACAAAGAGACACAACTGCATTTCACACTCCTACACCTCTGTACGTCTGTGTGGCAATACATTTTTATCGTGACTGAACGGTCTTGATTGACATTAATAATGCCAAGCTGAGACCATAATAGAAGACACATGTAAGCCTTCATAACATGGGGGTGCTTGTGCTCGGCGTCATCAGCGAAAGTGACTTTTCCTATCATATATCGGCTATAGGAAAATGAAATATTCTATGAAAGAGGATATAGCCTCTATTGTTTGACTTGTCATATAACAAGTCAATACAATACCTTTATTTTTGCACTGTTCTTGGGAGTGGAGGAATACTATTTATTTTCTAAGACAAGGGAATAACAAGGGAATAAAAGTTTCCGTGGTCAAAAAAATCCTATAGGATTAAGTGATTTTTCCAACAGAATCATATAGGATTCTCACAATTTTGTGTTACCAGAATCCTATTTTCCTAATGGAAATACAAAGTAATCCTATTGGACCGTATATGATTCATGCAAACATATAGGATTTTGTCACCACAAACAGAATCCTATTATAACTTTTTTCAAATTTAATCCATTAAATTATATTTTGTTGTCATTAGTTCCACTACAATACAACCACAATTACAACATTTTCGTTGATGGGAAACAACAGTTCTATATTCATTTCCGGTTTTATTCACTTGTAAGAAAACCTGTCCCTTTAATTAAGAGTGACTGGTAATGTCATAACTAGCACAGGCTTGGAGTATTAATTAACTACCAAGTTCAGCTCGCTGCCTGTGGCTGGGCATCGAATCTCTGTTTTCTAACATTATTATTCTAACTGTTATATCCTTCACTGTGTGAGTACAGTATTTCCTTATGTTTCCTGATTAGGTTTGTCATATTTTCGTCATTGGGCAGCATTTTATGCACGTTTTTATGCTAGCTAAGAAACTACTGTTAGCCACAATTTGCCCAACAGCTGACTAACGTTAGTTAGCTAAATTGTAGCCATTTGTATATAATGTTTGTCACTGTATAGTTATAGCAGATGAGAAATGTTTATATTGTTGGTTTTTGCTAAATATACAGTATGTGCCAGTATGTGAAACTCTTTCATGATTTCTGGTAGATCATCAATCATGAGTTTTTGGACTCATTCAACAGTTTTTACCTAAATAAGTAGAATATAAATGGAAATTCAAGTTGAAAGTTCCATTTATATTCCTAAAACATAAGGTGAAAATGATGATGTCGCTTCTTCCCGTTGATAAATAGCCCGAAGTCAAAACACTGTTTTGAAGTGTCCAAATCAATAATCAATACAGTTTGTGATATATTAAAAACCTAAACATAAAATGCACTACCTACATATACATTTGCCACAATAGTAATCATAGTACTTATATATATTTTTTATGATCCCCTTGTAAACTGCATATGCACCAAAAACCCTGTTCTGACAAGTGGCAATTAATCACTAACTGTTCCAGTTCTCTGCTGCCTGTGACTGGAACGAATTGCAAAAAATCGCTGAAGTTGGAGACTTATCTCCCTCACCAACTTCAAACATCTGCTATCTGAGCAGCTAACCGATCGCTGTAGCTGTACATTGTCTATCGGTAAATAGCCCACCCAATTTTACCTACCTCATCCCCATACTGTTTATATTTATTTACTTTTCTGCTCTTTTGCACAACAATATCTCTACCTGTACATGACCATCTGATCATTTATCACTCCAGTGTTAATCTGCAAAATTGTAATTATTCGCCTACCTCCTCATGCCTTTTGCACAAAATGTATATAGACTCTCTTTTTTTCGACTGTGTTATTGACTTGTTAATTGTTTACTCCATGTGTAACTCTGTGTTGTCTGTTCACACTGCTATGCTTTATCTTGGCCAGGTCGCAGTTGCAAATGAGAACTTGTTCTCAACTAGCCTACCTGGTTAAATAAAGGTTAAATATTTTATTTTATTTTATTTTAAACTCATATTGATAAGGGGGAAATCTGGTTGTATGTGCTGTTGAAACTAACACAACTCTCAAACCACATGGAAACTGGAAATATTTTCAACACTTAGAGGAAAACCGTCTAAAGACAACCAGCTGCATTTTGAAGTGATGTGTTTTGATTTGGGGGTCACCAAAATGTAAAGAGAAACGCAGCACTTATTTGTCAATCACTCATATTGATATCAAGTTGAAATCAATAGAGCAGGGAGTAAATGTTTGGTGTGTGTGCACTGCTTAAATTAACACTATTAAAAGCCACAGGGAATCTGAGATGAAGTCACATATCACTGGTTAAAGAGAAGTTGCTAAAGACAGCCATCTAAATTCTAGAATGTCAGAAGTTTTGTGAAGCTGCTGAAACGCGGAAGGAGAAAAACACTTAACTTCCAACGAATCACGACTTGCCATAGGATATCAACACGTACAACAGTTGGCTGTTTTTTGAGTGATAGTTTGACTCTCTCAAATCTATGCAATTGTGTAAGGTTATTAAATTATTGCATCTGAGCTCCTAGAGTGTGCAACTCTCCTTTTCTTTACCAAGTTAGTAAATTACACAGCCTCATGTTTTGACCACATCAGATTGAGGGTAATTACACATCCTTTTACCTCCCCTAGTCAAAATATCCCATAAGATTAGGGATTTTTCCAATGGGACTGGCTCAAAAATCTGATAGGATTGAATCAATCCCATATTGTGGTGGTGTGTTGAATAGGTTGAGAACCCCAGGGAATTATCACAGATGATTGCCTTCAAAGATATGGAGATTGTGTTCCAGAGAGACACAGGAGAGAGACTGCTCCTCAGTTTACTGGTCTTTCATTTGGATTGCAGTTCAACATAAATGTTCAGGTTTCTGTGCCATATTTAGCTGTGTCAAGAAAATAAACTACATATTAGATTATTTAAGATTATTCTTGCAAACATCCTGAATGTGGACAGTATGTGTTAGATTAAACAACCTCATGTTTTGACCACATCAAATTGAGGGTAATTACACATCCTTTTTTAATTTTTTACCTCAGATGAGTTATTATTATTATACATCTTAATTGTAATCACAAGTTGCAATGACACAATTGAATACCTAAAACAGATCAATATCACTGGTTTTGTACCATTGATTTTGTCATACGCACCAGCAGTTTTAGGACTTCTTACAATCATTTTCAAACTCAAAAATGGCAAGGAAAATTCGGGGTGCTCTCTGTATAAAAGTCACTGACCTAATATGTAATTTACTAACTTGGTAAAGAAAAGGAGAGTTGCACACTCTAGGAGCTCAGATGCAATAATTTAATAACCTAATAACCAATGTTTCGACAGACAAGCTGTCTTCGTCAGGGTATAATGTAGTAACACATACTGTCCACATAAATCAACATTTCAATTTAGGTTGATTGTGTACACATATTTCTCCCTAGTTGAACCATTTACAGAGTTAAAAAAATTTATCTTATGTACAATTTTAACCAAGTGCTCTAGAAAGAGCTCCCATAGTGATTGTAGCAGCCAAATAATTCACCCTGCCTAATTATTATAACCTATCAAGCCATAGTATCGACATTATTCTATTAATTGTTATTTCAGACCACATTGTATGGACACTACATTTGGATAAATGCAGCTTTATTGGACAATCTCACAGCTAAATATGGCATAGATACCTGAACGTTTGTGTTAAACTGTACAGGTACTATAAGAATAACATGCTATAGGATAGGTTCCAAAATCTTACAGGATCTTCTAATATATTTTTTTTGGGGGGGGGGGGATCCTAGAGGATTTTTTTTGACTAGGGTTCCTTTGTTAAAGGAATATCACAAACAACAAAACAGTGATGTTTGTGTGTAGAGAAGCGGGACACAGGAAATATTGGTGGTAAATTGATCATCACAGTGAAAAGAAAGAGGGGGAAACGGAGGAGAGGTAGAATTCAGAGACATGTCAGACAGACTGTCAATCAGCAGAAGGCCTGAGCAGCAGGTGTGCTGGGGGGGCTGGATGAAAGCATACATACCTACCCACTTACCTCTCTCTTTGTGACCGTGGGGGACAGACAGAGAGAAGGCAGCAGTATCAATGCGTGTGACTAGGGAGAAGCAGGTGGGAGAGCACATCCAAACACTGCCACTCATCATACTGTTCCATTCTGTTTCATATCCCAGGTTCAGCACGGCACCAGCCACCAGGATAAACAGAATAAATCAAGCTGCCTTTGTCTGACCGTTTTAACGGCTGTATTTCAGCTGTTGAATACATTAGGTTTTATGGTCACGTCTGTAGCAGAGGACACACAGCACCACCCTTTTCCCTGTCACACAAACAGAGTAACTTCAGTGGAATACTAATCCCACCATAAAATCTACACCCAATGGGTCTGCTATACTCTCAATAATAGAGTATAGCAATATACTCTGTCGACACCATTCTGTACACATCTGGCCCTTCTTTGGACACTGTGCTAACCTCCAAACAAGCTTCAATGCCATACAACACTCCTTCCGTGGCCTCCAACTGCGTTTAAATGTTAGTAAAACTAAGTGCATGCTCTTCAACCAATTGCTGCCAGCACCCTCCCGCCTGACTAGCATCACTACATTTGCACACACTGTAGATAGATTTTTATTTTGTGTTATTGACTGTACGTTTGTTTATGTGTAACTCTGTTGTGGTTTTTGTCGCACTGCTTTGCTTTATCTTGGCCAGGTTGCAGTTGTAAATGAGAACTTGTCATATAAAGTTATATTTATAGATTATCATTAGGCTGAATAATTGTTTTACCTCACATAAATGTCTGACTAGTGCTACATGATGCAATGAATGGTGTGTCAAACCTGAGAAGTGAGCCAACCATCACATCATGCATTAATCAGCTTTCTTTCATTTTTAGGGGGTTGTTTCCACACATGGGAAACAAGAGCAGCAATAACAAATCACTGCGACAACATCCAACCTGACAGACTCATCCTCTCATTCGCTCCAGTCTCAGACATGGCAACTGGGAGTGAGAGAACGCAGTGGCTAATGTCTTACTGCACACCATTAGTATGTGTGAGTGTAGGGGGAGGGATAGGGAGGCTGGGAGGGAGGGTAGAGAAGAGTGCAGGCGAGCAGCGGGGAATGGAGATAGTTGGGCGAGGGATCGGTGACTGCATGGTAATGAGGCTGTCTGCTTGACCTATCAATAGTGGAAGAGCGGCGGGACTGAGGAGTGGAGGGACTGAGGGACTGGTCTCGATCACACAACGTGCTCCCGCCTCGCCTCGTACCGCTCCCACCGGCCTCGTTACCTTCCCCTCTTCACGTTTGATCATGAAAATGCATGTTGTGACCCAGGCTCTTATTTCCGAGCCTGGCTGCTCCTGTGTCTCGATCTCTTGCAGTGGATGATGACATTACACATAGGAAAGCCCATCTCAGGCTCTGTCAACCCACATCTAGAGGCGGCAGGTAGGCCCCTTTTAAAAATAAAAATAAATTGCCTAAAATGATATACCCAAATCTAACTGCATGTACCTCAGGCCCTGAAGTAAGGATATGTATTTTCTTGGTACCATTTGAAAGGAAACATGATGAAGTTTGTGGAAATGTGAAAGGAATGTTGGAGAATATAACACATTAGTTCTGGTAAATGATAATACAAAGAAAACAACAACCGTTAGGAAAAAAAAAGGTACTATCTTTGAAATTCAAGAGAAAGGCCATAATGTATTATTCCAACCCAGGTGCAATTTAGATATTGGCCACGAGATGGCAGCAGTGTATGTGCAAAGTTTTAGACTGATCCAATGAACCATTGCATTTCTGTTCAAAGCTTTGCATCAAGACTGCCCAAATGTGCCTAATTTCTTTATTAATAACTTTTCAAGTTGAAAACTGTGCACTACTGTGCACTCTCCTCAAACAATAGCATGGTATTCTTTCACTGTAATAGCTAGTGTAAATTGGACAGTGCAGTTAGATTAACAATCATTTAACCTTTCTGACGATATCAGATATGTCTGTGTCCTGGGGAATGTTCTTGTTACTTTCAACCTCATGCTAATCACATTAGCCTATGTTAGCTCAACCGTCCCGCAGGGGACCCACTAATCCTCAAGTAGCTGAGTATAGGGCCAGTAACCGAAGGTCACTGGTTCGAATCTCCGAGCCTACTAGGTGAAACATCTGCCGATATGCCCTTGAGCAAGGCACTTAACCCTAATAGCTCCTAAAAGTAACTCTGGATAAGAGTATCTGCTAAATGACTCAAATGTGAAATGTAAATATAGGCTAAGCTTGTTCACATGGTCCAACACTAGGTCATTGCCAGAGATGTCGGTATCTTACTTAGCAGAACATTTTAACAATAAACTCAAGTAATGTGTAAGTATGAGATAGGCTACTGCACTGTCACATGGTTCTTGACCTCCAGTGATAGAAGAGAAAGAGAGAGCTGCAGTGCCTCCTCCTCCTCCCTCCTCGCCTGTCCTGAACTAGAGGTCAAACGGGTTCCCTCTCCAGTTTCTCCTTAGTTCACACTGACCAGCCAGCCGACAGCCACGTCTAGAATCCCTGTCTGTGCACTCAGTCAGTCTGCTGTAATCAGCATAAACCCCTATCACTCAGTCAGACCTTGAGACTGGGGAGGAGATGGGAGCTCAGTCAGCTCACAAAGCCAGCAGGATATTTCTGTCACAGCAGCCTGGACCAGCAGCCTTAGCCCCTCCTAAAAGACTCCTTATGCCGTAACAAGGAAGGACAAACGATGGATCCTCGTCAAAAAGGAGTGCACTATATAGGGAATAGGGTGCCATTTGAGACACAAACAGGTACATTGCTACTGTGTGCTCAAATGAAGTGCAGGACAACGACTGACTGGTACGGCACTACGGTGTGCTCAAATGAAGTGACTGACTGTGAAGAATACTTGGAAAGCAAAAAGAGAAACATGTCAGACAGCCAAATTGAGTTAGTAAATGAAAGGACGATCTTGATTTGTGGCATACTTTCTGCTTCAGATGCCAGCAGCACTGGCATGGGTTTAAGTATTTAAGCATCCAGGCTTTGTACGGTTGTAGCAGGCTTGTTCGTGTAGTATTGATCACACATCTCATTAGTAAGTATATTGTGAAGGGGTAATTTGTCCCCCACCCTCAGTCAAAATAGAATTTCCTCTCTGAAGTTCTTGGACTCGTTTCAAGTTAGCTACGCTGAGTTCGTGAATCTTGGCTAGCTGGTATCAATTTGTGATGAGTCTGGGGAGGTCAATATGACCCTTACCTAACATGACCTCATGCAACTTATAGTGCATCATTTTTTTTTCAGTTGGAAATAGTATTCAGACAAATGACTGACAAACTGTTGATGAGTGTTTACTGTAGCCTAACCCTTCTCTGTGAAGTCATTCCATCAAATTAAAAGTAACTATATAATCCAAATCATCAAATGCACCACTGCTTTCATATTAACTGCCATCTTCTATTTGTCTGGCTGTATATAGGACAAGAGACAACAATGACATATCTGCCCTTTCTGGAGAGAGAATGTTATTGTCACATGCACTGGATAGCTATTCTATCTGGGTAAACTGGCATAAAGCATTGACCTAAATACACCCAGAGCGAGAGAACGATAGGAAAGAGAAGTTGCTTTGGCCTACTGGGGTGGGTGGATCTGCCTGTGTGGAAAGCCACTAGCACCAATGAGGCAGTGGAGCGTGACTAAGGTGCAGGGCTAAAGTGTCATGTCTCTTGATGCCTGCATCCCTGTGGACATGTTCGGGCAGAGAGGGTCCTACAGGGGGAATTCATTCAAGGACACGCACCATGAAAAAGCCCATCAATTCACAATAACTGGCCAGGCTGTGCTGAGTTGGTCCCAATACCAGGTCATCCTCTGACTGCCCTCCCTACATATGCATTCTGTCTCTGCATACCGACCCTACATACTGTTTCAGGACAAAAGCTGTGTGTTTGACTCTGAACACTGGGTGTTGATCATGTTTCAGCATGGCCTGCTTGAGTTAGAAGACTTACTGTTAGTTTTGTGTGTTGGTTGTGTATTAGCACTAGTTGTTTGAGTTAGATGGTTGTGTGTGCATTATGGTTGTGTATTAGCCGAAGTTGTTTGTTCACTCTGATGAGCACGGCCTGGTGGCGCTAGCCTGGGCTCTGGGTGTTGTGTCTACAGTAGAACAAGCACTTGTTGATCTGCGTTTTGCTTCTGCAGGCACCACGGCATGGCCACCAATTAGCAGCAGCAATGTGAAAGAAGTCGAAAAATGTTTCAATTAGACACATTTCTCCTCAAAAATTAACTGCTTTCAATGAGATTGAACATAAGTGGAAAAATATCCAAAGATGCCCAAAGCCAGCAGAGAGACTCTCACTCCTCCCCTCTGATATTTTGCTCACTCGGTCTCAGCTGATGCAAAAATGTAAAAACCCTCCTTGAAAGTGCCAATTGAATTTCAATGGCATAGCATACATAAACGTAAACCAAACGCAATACAATTTACATGCTGGAAACTCACCATCAGACAAGGAGAAAACAAAGTGTGACATTGTCTGTTTAGCTGCAGTACACAGAGGAGAAGACTCACTTGTTTTGGTGCTTTGAGCCCTGCAGATGTGCATGGTACTGTGCCACAGAGTTGAGTGTGACATTGCAGACTTCACACGTATAGCTACGTTTCAGACCTGGAATAAGAACACACACGCACACACACACACACAAGATTAGACAGGTGTGTATGTATTAACTTACTATTTGTTTCAATCAAATTATTGTACTTTGGAACTATGGAACCATGTTCAATGTTCCACCACAAATGCAATTTATGTGTATACATTCACTATTCTATCCCACTGGAGAGTCCTATATGGAATTGTTAGTGCTCTATTGAAAATACCTGGTCAGCATGCTGTCACTATGCTGTCACTAAATAAGGTAGAAGACTAGAGGGGATGAGAACTCTTACTGACAGAAGCTCTCTCTTCCATACAGCTGGCCGTTAAAGACACTAGCAATATGGCCCAAATGGGACTATGGACTAGAGGTCAACCGATTATGATTTTTCAACGCCAATACCGATTATTGGAGGACCAAAAAAAGGCGATGCCGATTAATCGGCCAATTTTTTACTATTATTTTTTTATTATTTTTTTTACATTCATTTGTAATAATAATTACAACAATACTGAATGAACAGTTATTTAAACTTAATATAATACATCAATAAAATCAATTTAGCCTCAAATAAATAATGAAACATGTTTAATTTGGTTTACATAATGCAAAAACAAAGTGTTGGAGAAGAAAGTAAAAGTGCAATATGTGCCATGTAAGAAAGCTAACGTTTAAGTTCCTTGCTCAGAACATGAGAACATATGAAAGCTGGTGGTTCCTTTTAACATGAGTCTTCAATATTCCCAGGTAAGAAGTTTTAGGTTGTAGTTATTATAGGAATTATAGGACTATTTCTCTCTATACCATTTGTATTTCATATACCTTTGACTATTGGATGTTCTTATAGGCACTTTAGTATTTCCAGTGTAACAGTATAGCTTCCTTCCCTCTCCTCGCTCCTACCTGGGCTCGAACCAGGAACAGAACAGCCACCCACAGCCACCGTCGAAGCAGCGTTACCCATGCAGAGCAAGGGGAATAACTACTCCAAGTCTCAGAGCGAGTGACGTTTGAAACGCTATTAGCGTGCACCCCGCTCACTAGCTAGCCATTTCACATCGGTTACACCAGCCTAATCTCGGGAGTTGATAGGCTTGAAGTCATAAACAGCGCTGTGCTTGCGAAGAGCTACGGGCAAAACGCACAAAATTGCTCTTTGAATGAATGCTTATGAGCCTGCTGGTGCCTACCATCGCTCAGTCAGACTGCTCTATCAAATCATAGACTTAGTTATAACATAATTACACACAGAAATACGAGCCATAGGTCATTAATATGGTCGAATCCGGAAACTATCATTTAGAAAACAAGACGTTTATTATTTCGGTGAAATACGGAACCGTTCCGTATTTTAGCTAACGGGTGGCATCCATAAGTCTAAATATTCCTGTTACATTGCACAACCTACAATGTTATGTCATAATTATGTAAAATTAGTCGGCCCAAACTGTTGCATATAACCTGACTCTGCGTGCAAGGAACGCAAGAGAAGTGACACAATTTCACCTAGTTATTGCCTGCTAACCTGAATTTCTTTTAGCTTAATTTGCAGGTTTAAAAATATATAATTCTGTGTATTGATTTTAAGAAAGGCATTGATGTTTATGGTTAGGTACACATTGGAGCAACGATACGCACCACATTGATTATATGTAAAGCAGGACATGCTAGATAAACTAGTAATATCATCAACCATGTGTAGTTAACTAGTGATTATGATTGATTGATTGTTTTTTATAAGATAAGTTTAATGCTAGCTAGCAACTTACCTTGGCTTCTACTGCATTCGCATAACAGGCAGGCTCCTCGTGGAGTGCAATGTAATCAGGTGGTTAGAGCATTGGACCAGTTAACTGTAAGGTTGCAAGATTGAATCCCCCGAGCTGACTAGGTAAAAATCTGTCGTTCTGCCACGGAACGAGGCAGTTAACCCACCGTTCCTAGGCCGTCATTGAAAATAAAAATGTGCGGGGCCTCCCGGGTGACACAGTGGTCTAGGGCACTGCATCGCAGTGCTAGCTGTGCCACCAGAGACTCTGGGTTCGTGGCAGACTCTGTCGCAGCCGGCCGCAACCGGGAGGTCCGTGGGGCGACGCACAATTGGCCTAGCGCCGTCCGGGCTAGGGAGGGTTTTTCCCTGGTAGGGATATCCTTGTCTCATCGCACACTAGCGACTCCTGTGGCGGGCCGGGTGCAGTGCACGCTAACCAGGTCGCCAAGTGCACGGTGTTTCCTCCGACACATTGGTGCGACTCGCTTCCGGGTTGGATGCGAGCTGTGTTAAGAAGCAGTGCGGCTTGGTTGGGTTGTGTTTCGGAGGACGCATGGCTTTCGACCTTCGTCTCTCCCGAGCCCGTACGGGAGTTGTAGCGATGAGACAAGATAGTAACTACTAACAATTGCATCCCACGAAATTGGGGAGAAAAGGGGGTAAGATTCAAAAAAAGAGAAAAGAACACTTTTTTTTAACTGACTTGCCTGGTTAAATAAAGATTAAATAAAGGTGTAAAACAATAATAATAAATAATCGGCCAAATCGGTGTCCAAAAATACAGATTTCCGACTGTTATGAAAACCTGAAATCGGCCCTAATTAATCGGCCATTACGATTAATCGGTCGACCTCTACTATGGACCCTGGTCAAAAGTAGTGCGCTATATAGGGAATAGGGTGCCATTTGAGACTAAGGTCAGTGCTCATTGCTCTAGTCTTTCATGTGTCCTAGTCTATCCACTCTACTACTCCTGGTGGGGTAAATGTAAATAATCAATTAAAGACGTGCCCACACTAAATTGTCACACATTCAGTATTGATCACGATGAAATTACATTGAAATGATGAGATCCATGACTGAGGCTTGAGGATTTTGACACACCTTGGCTCTTATTAGCCAGAGCCCTGCTTTGAGTGAAATTTGAGCTGTTGACTGTATTTTGTTACAAACCATTGCTTTGGCTAATACAACAGGCTAACAAGCTAACTCCAAAATTCAACTAAAATCTGAGTGAGATGATCACTCTATTTCTCACCCCTTCTGATGTCTTCGGCAACTGTGGATCACCAAATCAGCAACTAACAGAGTGACAAACCCCGTATCTGTGGATGTGCCCAAAATGGCACCCTATTTCATTGACAGTGCACTATTTTTGACAAGGGTCCATTAAAAGTAGTGTACTATAAAGGGAATAGGGTGCCATTTGGTACGCATTAACAGAGTAAGTGGTCAGTGTAATGGCTGTTATGTTGAGCCTCATGACACAGTGGCATGACAAATTGCCCAATCGCTTGCTTCTTCTCTCTGAATAGTTAAACCTATAAACATTGTTTGGAGGGTAATAAAGGCCAAGGTAAAGATACATGTCCCCACCATCATTGAATGTAATTGTCCAATCTCTCCTCCGACCTTAGGTCAGGTCTCCCCATGTTGATGAGCCTTTCTCTCTAGATCACAGCATTAAAACATCATGTGTCTTATCAAGAGGCAGCGAGAGAGAGTGGTAAAGGAGGTAGACAGAGACACACAGAGAGCGAGACACACACAGAGCGAGACACACAGAGAGCGAGACACACAGAGAGCGAGACACACAGAGAGCGAGACACACAGAGAGCGAGACACACAGAGAGCGAGACACACAGAGAGCGAGACACACAGAGAGCGAGACACACAGAGAGCGAGACACACAGAGAGCGAGACACAGAGAGCGAGACACAGAGAGCGAGACACAGAGAGCGAGACACAAAGAGAGAGAGGCAGAGAGAGAGAGAGATCATGTGCTCATGAGCTCCTGAGTTCTTCTGCAAAAACAATAGAATTATAGTGGGATAAATGTTGATACACTTATACAGGATACTACCCTCTATATCAAAACATTCAAACCAAATCAAAAGTTCATACCTAAAACCTTGATTTTGGACAAAATTAACTGATTGGATTCTTACTACCAAGGACTATCAAGAAAAAAATTATAACAAACCGAAACCTGGTAATACCATCCAACGCAAAATGATGTTTAGTCTGAACCTAATTCTGAAGCCGAAAAGTAAAATACAATTTTTATTTATTTATTTATTTTACCTTTATTTAACCAGTTAGGCAAGTTGAGAACAAGTTCTCATTTACAATTGCGACCTGGCCAAGAT
Organism: Oncorhynchus kisutch; assembly: GCF_002021735.2. Classification (NCBI taxonomy): domain Eukaryota; kingdom Metazoa; phylum Chordata; class Actinopteri; order Salmoniformes; family Salmonidae; genus Oncorhynchus; species Oncorhynchus kisutch. Next base: position 20,035,483 of record NC_034181.2, on the reverse strand, counting down.
AAAGCAAAGCAGTTCGACAGATACAACGACACAGAGTTACACATGGAGTAAAACAAACATACAGTCAATAATACAGTATAAACAAGTCTATATACAATGTGAGCAAATGTGGTGAGAAGGGAGGTAAAGGCAAAAAAGGCCATGATGGCAAAGTAAATACAATATAGCAAGTAAAACACTGGAATGGTAGTTTTGCAATGGAAGAATGTGCAAAGTAGAAATAAAAATAATGGGGTGCAAAGGAGCAAAATAAATAAATAAATTAAAATTAAATACAGTTGGGAAAGAGGTAGTTGTTTGGGCTAAATTATAGGTGGGCTATGTACAGGTGCAGTAATCTGTGAGCTGCTCTGACAGTTGGTGCTTAAAGCTAGTGAGGGAGATAAGTGTTTCCAGTTTCAGAGATTTTTGTAGTTCGTTCCAGTCATTGGCAGCAGAGAACTGGAAGGAGAGGTGGCCAAAGAAAGAATGGGTTTTGGGGGTGACTAGAGAGATATACCTGCTGGAGCGTGTGCTACAAGTGGGAGATGCTATGGTGATCAGCGAGCTGAGATAAGGGGGGACTTTACCTAGCAGGGTCTTGTAGATGACATGGAGCCAGTGGGTTTGGCGACGAGTATGAAGCGAGGGCCAGCCAACGAGAGCGTACAGGTTGCAATGGTGGGTAGTATATGGGGCTTTGGTGATAAAACGGATTGCACTGTGATAGACTGCATCCAATTTGTTGAGTAGGGTATTGGAGGCTATTTTGTAAATGACATCGCCAAAGTCGAGGATTGGTAGGATGGTCAGTTTTACAAGGGTATGTTTGGCAGCATGAGTGAAGGATGCTTTGTTGCGATAATAATCTATAAGTAATTTGTTTATATACAACGTAGTAAATAAGGCTACCAAGCTGCTAGGACAGAGCAGGCCTGGCTGCAACTTCAATTAGCACTGAAGTGTAAAGTGAGATGTGTGAAAACTATTGAGCCTAACAATGCAGCAGTTTCACAGCCTCCCCCACCCAAATGCAGAGCCCTTTGAAGCCCCCTGCACCATGGCATATCCCTGTGAAGTAACCTTTGGATATTAAAAATAACATGGCACGGAATAAGTACAAAAATAAGCTCCTCAAGGACAATCTAGAGAAACTATTTGCTGACTGCAACAAAGAGGGGAACATAAGCAACTTAATTTTCCACACAGACCATCCCCTGGCATGGCGCAGTGCTATAAGAGCACACTACCCCTATGTCAAGAGAGAGGGTATTGGCCCAGGGTGGAAACTCAGAATACTAGACATTGAGGAAATTGAAACAACCTCTGTCAACGTGTACAAGACTGGGACAGTAATGATGCAAGGCATCCTCGAGCAGTTCCAGCAGGACTTTTAAGGGATCAAAGAGAGAGCACAGCAGGAAAAGCTCTCTATCAGTGACGATTCCCCCACCCTGAGTGAGTCTGATCACACCTGCCCAGCACTGAACACACCCAGGTCCCACAACTGCAATGCTCCTCCATCATTGAGAGGGATACATTCACTGAACTGGAGAGAGACATGGTGGAGCTCAGAGAGCTGGAGAGAGACATGGTGGAGCTCAGAGAGCTGGAGAGAGACATGGTGGAGCTCAGAGAGCTGGAGAGAGACATGGTGGAGCTCAGAGAGCTGGAGAGAGACATGGTGGAGCTCAGAGAGCTGGAGAGAGACGGTGGAGCTCAGAGAGCTAGTCCACACAATCCAGACAGAACAAACCAGACCAGCACAACAACAACCGACCCAGAGGGTGGGAGGTGGACAGCTGTCTGAGAGAACGGGCTACACTACGGACTGAGGTGAGAGAACTTAAGGAGAAGAGAGAGGACCACATGGCACAGCTAACAGTAGTGAAGGAGGAGGTGAGAAACACATGGCACAGCTAACACCGGTGAAGGAGGAGGTGGGAAACACATGGCACAGCTAACAGCAGTGAAGGAGGAGGTGAGAAACACATGGCACAGCTAACAGCAGTGAAGGAGGAGGTGAGAAACACATGGCACAGCTAACAGCAGTGAAGGAGGAGGTGAGAAACACATGGCACAGCTAACAGCAGTGAAGGAGAAGTTGAGAAACACATGGCACAGCTAACAGCAGTGAAGGAGGAGGTGAGAAACACATGGCACAGCTAACAGCAGTGAAGGAGGAGGTGAGAAACACATGGCACAGCTAACAGCAGTGAAGGAGGAGGTGGGAAACACATGGCACAGCTAACAGCAGTGAAGGAGGAGGTGAGAAACACATGGCACAGCTAACAGCAGTGAAGGAGGAGGTGAGAAACACATGGCACAGCTAACAGCAGTGAAGGAGGAGGTGAGAAACACATGTCACAGCTAACAGCAGTGAAGGAGGAGTTGAGAAACACATGGCACAGCTCACAGCGGTGAAGGAGGAGGTGAGAAACACATGGCACAGCTCACAGCAGTGAAGGAGGAGGTGAGAAACACATGGCACAGCTAACAGCAGTGAAGGAGGAGTTGAGAAACACATGGCACAGCTCACAGCGGTGAAGGAGGAGGTGAGAAACATGGCACAGCTAACAGCGGTGAAGGAGGAGGAGGTGAGAAACACATGGCACAGCTCACAGCAGTGAAGGAGGAGGTGAGAAACACATGGCACAGCAGTGAAGAAGGAGGTGAGAAAGTTGAAAGAGAGCAGGACACTCCCCCAGAGAAGCCAGCAAAACAGCCCACCTCAGACCCGGACCACCTCAACACCACAATAGGACAGACAATACAGGACCCACCAACCCAACAGATCCCAACCCCTTCCGATAGCTCCCCCGATAGCTTTCCTGACAACTCCCACACATCCACTTGAGGAGACTCCAATGCCAGGTACACCTACAGCTCATCCCTTGATTCAAATGACTGCTCCTCATTGTCTCAAATGGCTGTTGTCAGAGGACACACTAGGGTCCCCCAGCCACATTATAATTCACACGGGCACAAATGACCTGAGGGCCCAGCAGGAAAGGGTGGCCATAGCACTCAAGGGAGTGATGGTAAAAGTTTTGTGTTCAAAGAAGCTTTTTCAATCTTATCCTGGAATATGCAAGGTCTGAGATCATCTGCCAAAAGAGCAGGAACCCAGACTTCATCAAAGAAATTGGAAAAATCTAACATTTTCATCCTACAAGAAACATGGTATAGAGGAGATGGGCCCACTGGTTGCCCAGAGAGCTGGTAGTCCAATCCAACAAACTCCATGTTGTGAAACAGGGAAGAGACTCGGGGGGTATGCTAATTTGGTGTAGACAGTATCTCCTCCCAAGTATGCACCTCTAGACAAAACTATGACAAGACAACCAACAAAAACTCCTGTAGCTCTGTTGCATGCTGGATCTGTACATAGTCAATGGTAGGCTTCAAGGAGACTCCTATGCTAGGTACTCCTACAGCTCATCCCTTGGCAGTAGTACTTTAGATTACTTTATCACTGACCTCAACCCAGAGTCTCTCTGAGCATTCACAGTCAGCCCACCATCACCCATATCAGATCACAGCAAAATCTCAGTATACCTGAACAGAGCAATACTCAATCACGATGCATCAAAGCCAAAGGAACTGCACAATTTTAAGTAATGCTATAGATGGATAGCAGTGTAGAAACCTACCAAAAACAATTAGGCAACAACTAATTCAATCCCTTTTAGACAACTTCATGGACAAAATGTATCTATGTAATAGGGAAGGTATAAACTTGGGAGTAGAAAGCCTAAACAGTATATTTGACCTTTCAGCTTCCCTGTCAAATCTGAACATTTCAAGCAGACAACCTAAGAAAATTAACAACAATGACAATGAATGACAATGTTTGATGAAGAATGCAAAAACCTAAGAAAGAAACTGAGAAACCTATCCAACCAAAAACATAGAGACTCAGAAAACCTGAGTCTACACCTTCACTATGGTGAATCATTAAAACTATACAGAAATACACGATGGAAAAAGAAGGAACAGCACGTCAGAAATCAGCTCAGTGTATTTGAAGAATCCATAGACTAACCACTTCTCGGAAAATCGGAACACACTAAACAAACAACAATACGAAGAGTTATCTGTCCAAAACGGAGATGTGTGGATTAACCACTTCTCCAATCTTTTTGGCTCTATAACAAAGAACAAACAGCAAAAACATTAAAACATATGCATTATAAATTACAAATCTTAGAGTCAGCTATTAAAGACTACCAGAACCCACTGGATTCTCCAAATGACATTGAATGAACTACAGGACAAAATACAAACCCTCCAACCCAAAAAGGCCTGTGATGTTGATGGTATCCTACATGAAATTTAAAATATACAGACCAGAAATTCCAATTGGCTATACTTAAACTCTTTAACATCATCCTCAGCTTTGGGATGTTCATCCTGCACACCCTAATTGACAAACCAAAACAAAGGCAAAGTTTTCATTGCCCTTTATGGTTGTGGGGTCCGCTCACCAACCAATAATTCACCAGATGGGGGGGGGGGGGGAACGAATTGAAACACCAGATTTTAGCCGATACCCGCTAATTATCAAAATCGAGAAAAGAGCCATTAAATTCCACAACCACCTGAAAGGAAGCGATTCACAAACCTTCCATAACAAAGCCATCACCTACAGAGAGATTAACCTGGAGAAGAGTCCCATCAGCAAGCTGGTCATGTAGCTCTGTTCACAAACACAAACAGACCCCAGGAATGCAACACACTTAGACCCAAACAAAACATGGGAAAACAAAGATAATTCTTTCCAATGTGTCAAGTAATTAACAAAAACACAGAGCAAACTAGAATGCTATTTGGCCCTAAACAGATAGTACACAGTAACAGATTACCTGACCACTGTGACTGACCCAAAATTAAGGAAAGCTTTGACTATGTACAGACTCAATGAGCATGGCTTTGCTATTGAGAAAGGTTGCCGTAGGCAGACCTGGCTTTCAAGAGAAGACAGGCTATGTGCACACTGCCCACAAAACGAGGTGGAAACTGAGCTGCACTTCCTAACCTCCTGCCAAATGTATGACCATATTAGAGAGACATAGTTCCCTCAGATTACACAGACCCACAAAGTTTTAAAATAAATCATTTTTTAAATTAAACTCCCATATCTATTAGGGGAAATAGCACAGTGTGCCATCATAGCAGCAAGATGTGTGACCTGTTGCCATTTGAAAAGAGCAACCAGTGAATAACAAACACCATTGTATATACAACCCATATTTATTTAATTTCCTTTTGTAGTTTAACTATACTAACTGTATATAGACATAATATAACATTTTAAATGTCTTTAGTCTTTTGGAACTTTTGTGTAATGTTTACTTGTACATTTATTATTCTTTATTTCACTTTTGTTTATCTATTTCACTTGCCTTGGCAATGTTAACATATGTTTCCCATGCCAATAAAGCCCCTTGCATTGAATTGAGAGAGAGAGAGTGCGAGAGAGCATGGCTCCCAGATTGTCTCAAATGAAGTTATAAGTCAGACTGAACAAAGGGCAGCAGCAGAAACAAAGTACACAGATCATGTCCAACATCATCCACTACTGTACCTGGATGACACTGATGTTAAGTGCTTGTTGACTGTTATCCCTGTCAAAGATAAATAGAAACGTAGCTGTTATGATCCCATTTTAATGAAGTTCAGACAGATGTATCTAAGATGGGAGACAAGACTCTCCCTCGCTCTCTCTCTGCAATCTCTCCATCTGTTGATCAGCCCCTCCGTAACCATGTGCCAGAGCGACAATTGCTTTGCCTAAAGCTCAGATTTCAATTTTGCGAGAGGGAGAGAGAAAGAGAGAGCGAGGTTCCCCTGACACTTTCATGACTCTGACATTAAAGTGGTGGAGGTGGTGCTGAGACACGGCACTGCGTGGCATTTTGACAGGCCGCATCTCAAACGCTTTTTGAAAAGTTGAAAGAATGTGCTGCAGCCCCGGCATCCATCAACACCATCCAACCTGAAGCACCTCCCATGGCGCCTGCCATGCAGGAGAAATGAAGCACCAGCTTTTTATTTATTTATTTTATTTTACCTTTATTTAACCAGGTAGGCAAGTTGAGAACAAGTTCTCATTTACAATTGCGACCTGGCCAAGATAAAGCAAAGCAGTTCGACAGATAAAACGACACAGAGTTACACATGGAGTAAAAACAAACATACAGTCAATAATGCAGTATAAACAAGTCTATATACAATGTGAGCAAATGAGGTGAGAAGGGAGGTAAAGGCAAAAAAGGCCAAGATGGCAAAGTAAATACAATATAGCAAGTAAAATACTGGAATGGTAGTTTTGCAATGGAAGAATGTGCAAAGTAGAAATAAAAAAATAATGGGGTGCAAAGGAGCAAAATAAATAAATAAATTAAAATTAAATACAGTTGGGAAAGAGGTAGTTGTTTGGGCTAAATTATAGGTGGGCTATGTACAGGTGCAGTAATCTGTGAGCTGCTCTGACAGTTGGTGCTTAAAGCTAGTGAGGGAGATAAGTGTTTCCAGTTTCAGAGATTTTTGTAGTTCGTTCCAGTCATTGGCAGCAGAGAACTGGAAGGAGAGGCGGCCAAAGAAAGAATTGGTTTTGGGGGTGACTAGAGAGATATACCTGCTGGAGCGTGTGCTACAGGTGGGAGATGCTATGGTGACCAGCGAGCTGAGATAAGGGGGGACTTTACCTAGCAGGGTCTTGTAGATGACATGGAGCCAGTGGGTTTGGCGACGAGTATGAAGCGAGGGCCAGCCAACGAGAGCGTACAGGTCGCAATGGTGGGTAGTATATGGGGCTTTGGTGATAAAACGGATTGCACTGTGATAGACTGCATCCAATTTGTTGAGTAGGGTATTGGAGGCTATTTTGTAAATGACATCGCCAAAGTCGAGGATTGGTAGGATGGTCAGTTTTACAAGGGTATGTTTGGCAGCATGAGTGAAGGATGCTTTGTTGCGAAATAGGAAGCCAATTCTAGATTTAACTTTGGATTGGAGATGTTTGATATGGGTCTGGAAGGAGAGTTTACAATCTAACCAGACACCTAAGTATTTGTAGTTGTCCACGTATTCTAAGTCAGAGCCGTCCAGAGTAGTGATGTTGGACAGGCGGGTAGGTGCAGGTAGCGATCGGTTGAAGAGCATGCATTTAGTTTTACTTGTATTTAAGAGCAATTGGAGGCCACGGAAGGAGAGTTGTATGGCATTGAAGCTTGCCTGGAGGGTTGTTAACACAGTGTCCAGAGAAGGGCCGGAAGTATACAGAATGGTGTCGTCTGCGTAGAGGTGGATCAGGGACTCACCAGCAGCAAGAGCGACCTCATTGATGTATACAGAGAAGAGAGTCGGTCCAAGAATTGAACCCTATGGCACCCCCATAGAGACTGCCAGAGGTCCGGACAGCAGACCCTCCGATTTGACACACTGAACTCTATCAGAGAAGTAGTTGGTGAACCAGGCGAGGCAATCATTTGAGAAACCAAGGCTGTCGAGTCTGCCGATGAGGATATGGTGATTGACAGAGTCGAAAGCCTTGGCCAGATCAATGAATACGGCTGCACAGTAATGTTTCTTATCGATGGCGGTTAAGATATCGTTTAGGACCTTGAGCGTGGCTGAGGTGCACCCATGACCAGCTCTGAAACCAGATTGCATAGCAGAGAAGGTATGGTGAGATTCGAAATGGTCGGTAATCTGTTTGTTGACTTGGCTTTCGAAGACCTTAGAAAGGCACGGTAGGATAGATATAGGTCTGTAGCAGTTTGGGTCAAGAGTGTCCCCCCCTTTGAAGAGGGGGATGACCGCAGCTGCTTTCCAATCTTTGGTTACCACCGCTGGAGCGCTGGGCCTCTATCTGCTGCTTCTGCATTCACTCTGATCATGCTCATCCTTCTTGCATTCAGGGGCCTCTGCTCTGTCATAAGAGAGCCATTTATTTCTGTTTTAACTGGACATTGAGATTCCCAATATGAGAAGAGAGTAACAGGTAGAAGAGACAATTGAAAATGTCCCGCTGTCTTCATCTGAATCTCACCCATAGATCTTCGTTTCACATCTAGGACACCTATGGCAGAGGATTCTTACAAAGCCCAACTAGGGATACAGTGTCAGACACCCAGCTTCACATAACTATTGTGTCACCCTATCCATACAATATAGGATACGTTTACAGTAAATCGAATCCAGTGATGTGATCACATCCGCCATGTTATCCTATTCATCTCTTCCTTCCCCTAGTGTATCTCTAATGGGAATATCCTATGTCAATGCTCAATTGAGTCACTCTACTGCATAATATGGAATATTATTCCAGCCACAGCTTTCATTGTCTAAATTGTTAACTGAGAGATATTGTCCCGGCCTTCAGAGGCCAGCAACGGAGAACCTGTGGCAGCCAGACAATGATCGATCAACAGTGTAATCATGGATTGTTTATGAGCAGAGAAAGGTGGTGCTGGTTCATGCTAAATTAACCACGAGCCATCTAGCCCACTCCAATGGTGCATCTCCTGAAATGAGCATATGCTTCCTCTGAAGGCAAGGGAACACCACTCAGATCCGGACAAATGGCCCAATAGTCCAAAACTACAGTCAGCTTCTTGGCTGTATTACATGTAATGAAAAACATTCCTCACTTTTGTGATCTCAAACTAGTTGACAAGGATTATATTCATGGATAGGGAAATGCTGAGAACTAAATAAAATAAATTATAAAGCTAGAAGCCTGCAGCAAAATAAGCCTTAATTGAATTTGCTTACCACCGACGTGTTTCAAAAAACATGTCTTCATCAGGGAAATGGTGAATTCCAAATATTGTGGATAAAGCCTGCAGTGTAAACGCAGATCCCCTGTTGCTCTAAAAAGGCAGCTCATCTTTCCATCTAATCCATCTTTAAACAATACAAAGTGTTGAAATGAAATCCTTGTTAAAAGCAATCTTGTTCAGTGAATCCTGCTGCAGATAAAATTCCATTCTGAAAACACAGTACATCAATACGATGGGAAATAAATTCAGTTTAGGGTTGGTGTAATCTCCAGCTCTCCCGGATTGTCTCCAGATTGAATTGCCTCTCCTCCTTTGATGAAATATATGACAACTTGAACAGAGCCTTCCTTCCTCCTCTGCCCTCTTGGAGAGGAACTTGATCAGCTGAGCCTGCCATTAAGGTAGTATTAGATCTATTTTATTTATTTTTTAATCCATTATTTTAACAGGTAAGTTGACTGAGAACATGTTCCATTTGCAGCAACGACCTGGGGAATAGTTACAGGGGAGAGGAGGGGGATTAATGAGCCAATTGTAAACTGGGGATTATTAGGTGACCATGATGGTTTGAGGGCCAGATTGGGAATTCAGCCAGGACACCGGGGTTAACACCCCTACTCTTACGATAAGTGCCATGGGATCTTTAATGACCTCAGAGAGTCAGGACACCCATTTTAACATCCCATCCGAAAGACGGCACCCTACACAGGGCAGTGTCCCCCATCACTGCCCTGGGGCATTGGGATATTTTTTTTTTTTAGACCAGAGGAAAGAATGCCTCCTACTGGCCCTCCAACACCACTTCCAGCAGCATCTGGTCTCCCATCCAGGAACTGACCAGGACCAACCCTGCTTAGCTTCAGAAGCAAGCCAGCAGTGGTATGCAGGGTGGTATGCTGCTGGCGTATACCATATTTAGGGTCAGGAGGGATGGAAATTGCAGCATAAAAACAGACAAAAGGAGAGGCCTGTGAATTGGGAATGCAGGGCTCCGGGAAAAAGCTGCTGAAGCTGGTAGAGAGGATGTGCCATATCACATCTCCCGGAGACATCTCTCCAATTAACCATGCTAGGATGGTGTCTGGAAAACACAATTTATCGTCATGTCTTGGCTTGATTGACTATGGTGTAAACTAATCACTCCGGGGGAACGTCATAATCACTGATGCAATCATATCAGATTGCATTAGATGTGCATGCATCTGTTTGGACGTGAGATCTGAGGGGACTGATTAATAAACCTGATGATGAGAGAGAGAGAGATGAAGGCAGAGAGATGGCATGGCAGCAGTAGTTCTATCAGGATGACAAGAGAATGCGCTTTAGTCTTTATTCGGATCCCCATTAGCTTATGCCATGACGACAACTTCCAACACTTTCTTAACCAAATGTGCTCAATGAAAGTTGTGCTCTGTTAGGATATGTTGCTTGTTAAAGAACATTTTAGCAGTGAACAGTGCAACTGAATTAAGTGAGTGCTGGCTCCTATTTTTCATTTAAATGAGCATTGGTTCTATGACACAAAGCTGGGCCCCCATTCCGAAGTGGAGAAGACTAGTAGGGAAAATAGTGCCCAGCCCCAGAAAATTTGAAACAAAACTTCAAGTGTAACTGAATCAAGTAAGTGCCCCTATTTTCATTTGATGAGAATTAGTTATAAGACAGATATAGCTTAGAGGCCAGCCGCACCATAATAAACCAGTCTAGTCCTCCTTTCTGCTCAATAAGCATGTTTTCTTATAGACCAAGCACATGAGACATACAGTAGAGAAGAGTAAATCTCCTTACAGTGTTAGTTAAAACAAAATGGTCTGGGTTGCAGTGCAGTCTACAGTCTCAGGATGGGTCCCAAATGGCACCCCTATTCCCTATATAGTGCAATACTTTTATGGGCCCGGTCAAACGCACTAAATAGGGAATAGGGTGCCATTTGGTTTGCATACAAACTCAGTGATATGATGAGTTTGACTGGAGGGAGGAAAAGTCTATCAAAGCGAGAGCAATTGTATAAATGTGTGTCATCAGTCCATGGAGCCAGGGGCTTATACCGAGGTAGCCCCTGGGAGAACTGCCATTATTTGCCTGTGCAATGGAAACAAGAAAATGGCACCATCTCCTATTTTGTCTTTCTCTTGTCATAAATTACTGCAGTGTTCCAGTCTAGATAGAACCACATCTCTCAGACTCAGTGGTCCAACGCTTTGCCACAGCAACGGACACCATTATATTCAGATTGAATACACAATATATATATATATATATATATATATATATATATATATATATATATATACAAAAGCATGTGGTCACCCCTTCAAATGAGTGGATTTGGCTATTTCAGACACACCCGTTGCTGACAGGTGTATAATATCGAGCACACAGCCATGCAATCTCCACAGACAAACATTGGCAGTAGAATGGCCTTACTGAAGAGCACAGTGACTTTCAACACGGCACCGTCATAGGATGCCACCTTTCCAACAAGTCAGTTAGTCAAATTTCTGCCCTGCTAGAGCTGCCCAGGTCAACTGTAATAACTGTAAGTTATTGTGAAGTGGAAAGTCTAGGAACAACAATGGCTCAGCTGCGAAGTGGTATGCCATACAAGGTCACAGAACAGGACTTCCAAGTGCTGAAGCTCGTAGCACGTAAAAATAATCTTTCCTCAGTTGCAACCCCCACTACCGAGTTCCAAACTACCTCTGGAAGCAACCTCAGCACAATAACTGTTTCTTCGGGAGCTTCATGACATGGGTTTCCATGGCTGAGCAGCCGCACACAAGCCTTTGATCACCATGCACAATGCCAAGTGTCGGCAGGAGTGGTGTAAGCTTGCCACCATTGGACTCTGGAGCAGTGGAAACGCACTCTCTGGAGTGATGAATCACGCTTCACCTTCTGGCAGTCCGACAGGGTTTGGCGGATGCCAGGAGAATGCTACCTGTCCCAATGCATAGTGTCAACTGTGAAGTTTGGTGGAGGAGGAATAATGGTCTGGGGCAGTTTTTCATGGTTCGGGCTAGGCCCCTTAGTTCCAGTGAAGGAAAATCTTAATGCTACAGCATACAATTAAATGTTAAACAATTCTTTGCTTCCAACTTTATGGCAACAGTTTGAGGAAGGCTCTTTCCTGTTTCAGCATGACAATGCACCCATGCACAAAACGAGGTCCATGCAGAAATGGTTTGTCAAGATTGGTGTGGAAGAACTTGACTGGCCTGCGCAGGGCCCTGACCTCAACCCCATCAAACACCTTTGGGATGAATTAGAACGCCGACTGCAAGCCAGGCCTAATTGCCCAACATCAGTGCCCAACCTCACTAATGCTCTTGTGGCTGAATGGAAGCAAGTCCCCGCAGCAATGTTCCAACATCTAGTGGAAAGCCTTCCCAGAAGAAGGCAATGCCCATGATGTTGGAATATAGTGTAGATAATGCACCTCCTCCTCCATAACCCAAAGCTATATGTATATATTAGATGATAACAGTAATAATAATAGAGAAACGTATTTCTTATCTTAGAAGAGAAAGAACAACTTAGAAGTAGAAGCTATATTTCAATTTGATATGATAACAATAATAAGAAAAGTTTTTGCTCTTCTAGCAGGGAAACATGTTTTGGAATGTGACTCACACCATTCATCATCTTCTGTTACTTCCAAAAAAGGACTTTATAAAGAAACAAAGCACCATGAGCAGTCTCTAAAATAGACTGCAGCAATTCAATACTATACATCATGAACTAACCGGGGTAGATTGGACTGTCTTGGGTCTTGCTTACATTTTCCCTACATTACATTAATTGATGTATGGAGGTGATGTGGATTATGTCCCAAATGGCACTCTATTCCCTACATAGTGCACTACTTTTGACCAGAGCCGTATGGGCCTTGGTCAAAAGTAGTGCACTACATAAGAAATAGGGTACAGTCAAGTTAACAGTACATATTGTACAGTACGGATGACATAAGCCCGTATGGTATAGATAACCTAGGAACTGTATGCAGGTACAGTATAGTTATTTCTTTCAGCTCCTAGTGGAACAGAGTGCCTCGTATGCAATTATAGCTAGCTACGATACATACATATTACATAAGCCCTTATGCTAAGCCCTTATGCTATAGATCACTGTAAGGTGCTGTATAGTGTATACAAGTAGGTAGCTATGAAACATATGCACACACCCTTTTAGAGGCAGGCAGTGCAGTATGTAGTGCAGCTTTACAAAGCTCCATGAAGTCTCAACTCTGCAGGGAAATGTAAAACCAGAGACCATGGCTGTACCCAGATGATCATAGTGTGAAGTTAGCAGGGTTTAGGGAAATATTGAGATTAGCAGTGTTTAGGATGGTAGAGGATAATAGTGAGGTTAGTAGGGTTTAGGATGGTAGAGGATAATAGTGAGGTTAGTAGGGTTTAGGATGGTAGAGGTTAATATTGAGGTTAGTAGGGTTTAGGATGGTAGAGGATAATAGGGAGGTTAGTAGGGTTTAGGATGGTAGAGGATAATAGTGAGGTTAGTAGGGTTTAGGATGATAGAGGATAGTAGTGAGTTTAGTAGGGTTTAGGATGATAGCGGATAATACTGAGGTTTGTAGGGTTTAGGATGGTAGAGGATAATAGTGAGGTTTGTAGTGTTTAGGATGGTAGAGGATAATAGTGAGGTTAGTAGGGTTTAGGATGATAGAGGATAATAGTGAATTTAGTAGGGTTTAGGATGATAGAGGATAATAGTGAGTTTATTAAGTTTTAGGATTGGTAACAAACAGAGGGTGAAATGGGAGCAAAGATAGATGAGTGATTGACCACTGCTTTTAACCAGGGCAAGGTGACCGGAAACATGACCGAATACAAACAGTGTAGCTATTCCCTCCGCAAAGGCAATCAAACAAGCTAAGCGTCAGTATAGAGACAAAGTAGAGTCGCAATTCAACGGCTCAGACACAAGAGGTATGTGGCAGGGTCTATAGTCAATCACGGATTACAAAAAGAAAACCAGCCCCGTCGCGGACCAGGATATCTTGCTCCCAGACAGACTAAATCACTTTTTTGCTCGCTTTGAGGACAATACAGTGCCATTGACACGGCCCGCTACCAAAACCTGCGGACTCTCCTTCACAAAACATTTAAATGTGTTAACCCTCCCAAGGCTGCAGGCCCAGACGGCATCCCCAGCCGCTTCCTCAGAGCATACGCAGACCAGCTGGCTGGTGTGTTTACGGACATATTCAATCAACCCTTATCCCAGTCTGCTGTTCCCACATGCTTCAAGAGGGCCACCATTGTTCCTGTTCCGAAGAAAGCTAAGGTAACTGAGCTAAACGACTACCGCCCCATAGCACTCACTTCCGTCATTATGAAGTGCTTTGAGAGATGAGGCAAGGACCATATCACCTCCACCCTACCTGACACCCTAGATCCACTCCAATTTGTTTACCGCCCCAATAGGTCCACAGACGATGCAACCACACTGCACACTGCCCTAACCCATCTGGACAAGAGGAATACCTATGTGAGAATGCTGTTCATTGACTACAGCTCAGCATTTAACACCATAGTACCCTCCAAACTCGTCATCAAGCTCGAGACCCTGGGTCTCGACCCTGCCCTGTGCAACTGGGCACTGGACTTCCTGACAGGCCGCCCCCCCGGGCCTCCCCCGCTAATCCTCAACACTGGGGCCCCACAAGGGTGCATTCTGAGCCCTCTCCTGTACTCCCTGTTCATCCACGACTGCGTGGCCATGCACGCATCCAACTCAATCATCAAGTTTGAGGACGACACTACAGTGGTAGGCTTGATTACCAACAACGACGAGATGGCCTACAGGGAGGAGGTGAGGGCCCTCTGAGTGTGGTGTCAGGAAAATAACCTCACACTCAATGTCAACAAAACAAAGGAGATGATTGTGGACTTCAGGAAACAGCAGAGGGAGCACCCCCCTATCCACATCGACGGGACAGTAGTGGAGAGTGTAGTAAGTTTTAAGTTCCTCTGCGTACACATCACGGACAAACTGAATTGGTCCACCCACACAGACAGCGTTGTGAAGAAGGCGCAGCAGCACCTCTTCAACCTCAGGAGGCTGAAGAAATTCGGCTTGTCACAAACTTCTACAGATACACAATCGAGAGCATCCTGTCGGGCTGTATCACCGCCTGGTATGGCAACTGCTCCGCCCACAACCGTAAGGCTCTCCAGAGGGTAGTGAGGTCTGCACAACGCATCACCAGGGGCAAACTACCTGCCCCCCAGGACACCTACACCACCCGATGTCACAGGAAGGCCATAAAGATCATCAAGGACAACAACCACCCGAGCCACTGCCTATTCACCCCGCTATCATCCAGAAGGCGAGGTCAGTACAGGTGCATCAAAGCAGGGACCGAGAGACTGAAAAACAGCTTCTATCGCAAGGCCATCAGACTGTTAAACAGCCATCACCAACATTGAGTACTGACTCAACTCCATACACTTTAATAATGGAAATTGATGGAGAAAATGTATCACTAGCAACTTTAAACAATGCCACTTAATATAATGTTTACATACCCTCATCTTGCGAAAGTATTCGGCCCCCTTGAACTTTGCGACCTTTTGCCACATTTCAGGCTACAAACATAAAGATATAAAACTGTATTTTTTTTGTGAAGAATCAACAACAAGTGGGACACAATCATGAAGTGGAACAACATTTATTGGATATTTCAAACTTTTTTAACAAATAAAAAACTGAAAAATTGGGCGTGCAAAATTATTCAGCCCCCTTAAGTTAATACTTTGTAGCGCCACCTTTTGCTGCGAATACAGCTGTAAGTCGCTTGGGGTATGTCTCTATCAGTTTTGCACATCGAGAGACTGACATTTTTTCCCATTCCTCCTTGCAAAACAGCTCGAGCTCAGTTAGGTTGGATGGAGAGCATTTGTGAACAGCAGTTTGCAGTTCTTTCCACAGATTCTCGATTTGATTCAGGTCTGGACTTTGACTTGGCCATTCTAATTATTTTTGAACCATTCCATTGTAGATTTTGCTTTATGTTTTGGATCATTGTCTTGTTGGAAGACAAATCTCCGTCCCAGTCTCAGGGCCTTTTGCAGACTCCATCAGGTTTTCTTCCAGAATGGTCCTGTATTTGGCTCCATCCATCTTCCCATCAATTTTAACCATCTTCCCTGTCCCTGCTGAAGAAAAGCAGGCCCAAACCATGATGCTGCCACCACCATGTTTGACAGTGGGGATGGTGTGTTCAGTGTGATGAGCTGTGTTGCTTTTACGCCAAACATAACGTTTTGCATTGTTACCAAAAAAGTTCAATTTTGGTTTCATCTGACCAGAGCACCTTCTTCCACATGTTTGGTGTGTCTCCCAGGTGGTTTGTGGCAAACTTTAAACGACACTTTTTATGGATATCTTTAAGAAATGGCTTTCTTCTTGCCACTCTTCCATAAAGGCCAGATTTGTGCAATATACGACTGCTTGTTGTCCTATGGACAGAGTCTCCCACCTCAGCTGTAGATCTTTGCAGTTCATCCAGAGTGATCATGGGCCTCTTGGCTGCATCTCTGATCAGTCTTCTCCTTGTATGAGCTGAAAGTTTAGAGGGACGGCCAGGTCTTGGTAGATTTGCAGTGGTCTGATACTCCTTCCATTTCAATATTATCGCTTGCACAGTGCTCCTTGGGATGTTTAAAGCTTGGGAAATCTTTTTGGATCCAAATCCGGCTTTAAACTTCTTCACAACAGTATCTCGGACCTGCCTGGTGTGTTCCTTGTTCTTCACGATGCTCTCTGCGCTTTTAACGGACCTCTGAGACTATCACAGTGCAGGTGCATTTATACGGAGACTTGATTACACACAGGTGGATTCAAGTCTCCGTATCATCATTAGTCATTTAGGTCAACATTGGATCATTCAGAGATCCTCACTGAACTTCTGGAGAGAGTTTGCTGCACTTAAAGAAAAGGGGCTGAATAATTTTGCACGCCCAATTTTTCAGTTTTTGATTTGTTAAAAAAGTTTGAAATATCCAATAAATGTCGTTGCACTTCATGATTGTGTCCCACTTGTTGTTTATTCTTCACAAAAAAATACAGTTTTATATCTTTATGTTTGAAGCCTGAAATGTGGCAAAAGGTCGCAAAGTTCAAGGGGGCCGAATACTTTCGCAAGGCACTGTATATGTATATACTGTACTCTATATAATCTACTGCATCTTCATGTAATACATCTATCACTAGCCACTTTAAACTATGCCACTTTGTTTACATACCCTATATTACTCATCTCATATGTATATACTGTACTCAATACCATCTACTGCATCTTGCCTATGCCGTTCTGTTCCATCACTCATTCATATATCTTTATGTACATATTCTTTATCCTTTACACTTGTGTGTATACGGTAGTAGTTGTGGAATTGTTAGGTTAGATTACTCGTTGGTTATTACTGCATTGTCGGAACTAGAAACACAAGCATTTCGCAACACTCACATTAACATCTGCTAACCATGTGTATGTGACAAATAACATTTTGATTTGATTTGGGATGGTGAGAAAAGAAAAACAAAAGGCTGTTGGTAAATCAGAGCAGAGAGAGAAGTGGGCAGGTCCTCCTCTGGAGTCTCATCTTCTACAGAACACAGAACAGAGTACTAATAGGTTGGGGGCCTACATTGTGGTTACATCCTAAATGGCAGCAAAAGTAGTGCACTATATAGGGAATGGGGTGCCATTTGTGAGGCAGCCTTTGGGTAAACACAGCAGAGTGCTGTGCGCTCACTCACTAATTTCTCAGAAACAACACCACTACTGAGCTGTATAACCACCAACCAATGTACAGAAAATCTATCAAATGCTCTTCTCAATAGGTACTCAATGAATATTTAATGAACTGCATGGAAAAGTCACAACTGACAGATTTCCATCTACAATTGTTGGTTTAATAGCCATCCCACATCAGACAACTGTAAAACAATGTGCAAGGACAGGACAATTATGTGAGGCAGGACAAAAAAGAACAAAGAGGGAAAAGAGAAGTGCTATGTCATTTGGATGCATTTGTGTGAAAGATGAGCCTGCCTACACTGGCTCTGCAGCCCTATGAATTAAGCAGCCCAGCCCAACACTCCTGAGTGGCGCAGAGGTCTAAGGCACTGCATCTCAGTATCACATCCAACCAGCGCACAATTGGCCCAGTGTTGTCCAGGCTAGGGAAGGGTTTGGCCGGGGTAGGCAGTCATAGTAAAATAAGAATTTGTTTTTAACTGACTTGCCTAGTTAAATAAAATAGATAAAAAATCCCTGCCCGCTGTGCTGTGATTTGCCCTGGCTGCTCCTGCTTCCTCTCCATCCACACAATACTAGTTCTGCCTGTTAGGATGATTTGCCACTTCATTACTAATTGATAATCACCTAATTGATAATCACGCTCACTCGGCTGCGAGTGTCGAATTCTGCCCCCCATAATGACTATAGTGACATTGGGGAAACACTCTGTTAGACACAAAGTACAGAAAAAGAAGCCAATGAAAATGAAGCTGGCTTTGAATTATGGCTCATCTACTTCAAGCGGTGCCTGTCTGGGAGAGAGCATTCAGGAGATATTCAGGGACAGAACTGTCTGGGAGAGAGCATTCAGGAGATATTCAGGGTCAGAACTTTCTGGGAGAGAGCATTCAGGAGATATTCAGGGACAGAACTGTCTGGGAGATAGCATTCAGGAGATATTCAGGGACAGAACTGTCTGGGAGAGAGCATTCAGGAGATATTCAGGGACAGAACTGTCTGGGAGAGAGCATTCAGGAGATATTCAGGGTCAGAACTTTCTGGGAGAGAGCATTCAGGAGATATTCAGGGACAGAACTGTCTGGGAGAGAGCATTCAGGAGATATTCAGGGACAGAACTGTCTGGGAGAGAGCATTCAGGAGATATTCAGGGACAGAACTGTCTGGGAGATAGCATTCAGGAGATATTCAGGGACAGAACTGTCTGGGAGAGAGCATTCAGGAGATATTCAGGGACAGAACTGTCTGGGAGAGAGCATTCAGGAGATATTCAGGGTCAGAACTGTCTGGGAGATAGCATTCAGGAGATATTCAGGGACAGAACTTTCTGGGAGAGAGCATTCAGGAGATATTCAGGGACAGAACTGTCTGGGAGAGAGCATTCAGGAGATATTCAGGGTCAGAACTTTCTGGGAGATAGCATTCAGGAGATATTCAGGGACAGAACTGTCTGGGAGAGAGCATTCAGGAGATATTCAGGGTCAGAACTTTCTGGGAGAGAGCATTCAGGAGATATTCAGGGACAGAACTGTCTGGGAGAGAGCATTCAGGAGATATTCAGGGACAGAACTGTCTGGGAGAGAGCATTCAGGAGATATTCATGGTCAGAACTTTCTGGGAGAGAGCATTCAGGAGATATTCAGGGACAGAACTGTCTGGGAGATAGCATTCAGGAGATATTCAGGGACAGAACTGTCTGGGAGAGAGCATTCAGGAGATATTCAGGGACAGAACTGTCTGGGAGAGAGCATTCAGGAGATATTCAGGGACAGAACTGTCTGGGAGAGAGCATTCAGGAGATATTCAGGGACAGAACTGTCTGGGAGAGAGCATTCAGGAGATATTCAGGGATAGAACTGTCTGAGAAACAAGGACAGCTTTGGGAGGCATTATACTTAACTTGAAATGATCACGCATGTTACGTCCCCCAGTTTCTGTGTTGTTGTGGGTTTGTATGTGTGTGTATTTCAGGAAATGGCTTCCTGGATTCCAGAAGCAGCTGATTGGTCGGCCCATCGCTGATTGGAGCTCTGACCCCTCCCTCTCGTCTCTTCATTACCAAATCGTTCTCCAGCTTGATAAAAGCCAGTGTTCCTTTGTTATGGAAAATAGCTGTGTTGATTGCTGTGGCGGTCAATAAAAGTTTTGTGGATATCATTTTTTAGCCGCTGCTCCAGAGGTATGTGTATGCCAATAGGACTTAGTGTTTTTGGTTAATTACATTTTTTCACTTAAAGTATTGGTAATTATTCATTTGTTCCCAGGGTGGGAAGGGGAATGCACCTTGGGAGTGTTTAGGCAAGAGGCCTATGGGCATACATAACTCGTAGTATTTAATCTGTCTATGCACACTAGGTAAGACCTGGGCGGACCACCCCCTGAATTTTGGTTAGAGTGCCAGGTGGTGTTTAAAGTTAGGTAAGAAGTGGGAAGGTAGGTAAGGTAGGAGAGGGGACTCTAACTTTTACTTTCTTTGGTTCCGCCCAGCCCCTGTTCCCCACTTTACCGTGTTAAGGAATAATAAATTCCCTGTTAACTGTATTTTTCTCTACCTCTGTCATTCTTCCCCACACCTACAATCACATACGTTTTCACTCCACAGTGAGTTGAGATGTAGCAGGGTGTTGCATTCCCTCCTCCAAGAGGTGTACGTAACAACGCAGTTCAAAGTGTGGAGCCAGCGAAGACTCATGTTAATCTCAAGCGTGAATAATCATCCTTGGAGTTAGTACTAGGACAAGGCTAAATCTCCAATCAGATGTGACTGGGCAGCACAGAGCCTTCAAATTCATCCCATATAAGACATAACCCACCTACCAGCTGTGAGCATCAATAACACCAGGAGTTAAGTAGCTAAGCAACAGTACATCTTCAATCAGTTGTGACTGGGTTGCACGGAGCATCCCAATTCGCCCCTGCCAATGCAGAGCCCACCTATCAGTCATAAGTATCAATACGACTCATAGTTAGGGGGCTGTTACATCTCTAATCAGACATGACTGAAGAGACATCCCACATTATGTCTGCTCATGCACTACTTAACTTTACAGCATTCTGGGCTCTTCATGCTGCCCTGGTACCTCCCCCACCCCCCACCGCAGCAGCCTGCTGCTGGACTAATATTCTGTAATTGTTATTGACATATTGTGGGTAGGAGATAGTATGAGAGAGTGAGAGCACCATTCCCCCTCCCCACTCCAAAATTAACAGCCCGAAACAGGCTTATCATGTCAGGGTACGTAGCAACACCGAGCCTCTGCACTGTGGCTCTCTGGCTGGCATAGAAGCAGACACTAGCTATATCAGGAGGGCTGTATTCAACACAGCCGGAACAATAGGAGCCTTCTATTTAACATCAATCAAAGGATATTGGTTCTAAACAGCTCCCCGTTTAATAGATGATAGTGTCATACTAAATAGTGTAATAAATGCCATGAAGTGTACAAATTAATGACAGCACATACTGACCATATACCTGGGCATTTCTCAAATGCCTGTAATAGTCACGAGTATTCAGCTGACACGCATATTCTATTAGACCAGCAATGCAAAACTGACAAGTTCATTTGTGTCGTGTATTTTCCCCTATGCCTTTAGCCCCCAGTAAGGTACATGCAGATTTCCTCATGCTGGATGCACAATAGATTTGAAGCACTCTAGTAGACAGGGTTCTATTTTCTAACTTACTGTAAGTCCTTGTCATGGCTTTTTCCTGTGTCATTCCATATAACTAGGTTACTACACACACACACACACACACGTTCATATATAAATGTTACTACATACACACACACACACACGATTTCATAATGTTACACACACACACACTTTCATATATGTTACTACACACACACTTTCATATATAAATGTTACTACACACATACACACACTTTCATATATACATTTTACTACACACACAAACACACACACACACACACTTTCATATATAAATGTTACTACACACAATTTCATATATGTTACTACACACACACTTTCATATATAAATGTTACTACACACAGAAGCAACGGTAAGTAACAATCCTGTCTGTTAATAAGTGGGAGTGAGGGCGGGAGGCAGTGGGCTGCATGGTTGTCTGTGCAACATGATAGAGCGAGAAAGAGACTGCCAGGTATCTAGTCTGGCTCAGGCCTCCTCTGTTCTGTACCTTTCATCTCTCCCATGTCCAGGGTCTTGCCCAGCTGTTCCAGGAGGACAGCGCGAGCTGCGTTTTTATTGTGCTTCTTGCCGTCGTAGTGCTGCTGCGCCATGCCTGGGTTGTTGAACCAGGCGTTGCATAGCTGGCAGTAGCGGTCTGAGTCCCTGCGCTGCCGAGGAGAGGTCACCGGGGTAGTTTCCAGGGAACTTTTCACCGGACTGGGCGGCACCTCTGATTGGACAGAGAACAAAGACAGGGGAGTTATCATCAACATTGTTCAGCTGTTTGACAACACTCTCTAGACCAAAACATAAACAGGTGTTTGTTTTTTTAACCATCAGCTATGAAACAGCTTCTGAACAAAACTTGAGGAAAGTAAGAAGCATGGTAAAGCAAAAAGCTCTGTTGCCAAGTGAAAAAAATAGCAAAATGGGAGGCAATAAATGAGCACTGATAACAGGCATTGCATCACTTTGGATCTGGCAAGCCTGAAGAAGAAATCCTAAATCATACTTGGCAATCGGAAAAAAGACCATGCTCTACTTACTGCTGCCTACTTGTGTGCAATGTTCCTTCATGCATGGATGCCACCATTAACGCCGAACAAACATCAAATTGTGCAGCACTGCGTTTTTCGAAATGTGATTTGCTATCAAGATAATCCGTTTTACCACTTGAGCGCTCAGCCCACCCTTCTTAAGTCAACATGTTCAGAGGCCCCGTTAGAAGACATCAGATCCCATTACAGACCACTGAGGCACTGTGAGGCAGTCATCATCTCCAAGTGGCAACTCCTGTGAGTTGCAGTGTAGAAACACAAACGTCAGCACCATGTTCTTCCGCCATGTTGATTATAAGGATAGGCTACAGCATGGTGATTTATGCTCATCTTTATGTCAGAACTTGTACTGTGAAGTGATTTTTGGGCACTGGCCAGCTAGTAGACCACAATTTCTACTAGCCCGGGTGACATTCTACTAGCCACGGGTATTTTCTCCTGAAGTGTGTATGAAACACTGCATTATGGAAAGGGTATCAAAAGGGGTAGCATTCAAACAGTATGGAAAATTTGTTTAAAAAAATAAGTACTCAAAGACGACTTTGATAAAGAACCTACTGCCTAAACATAGTAGCAGGAAGTAACAAACTGAGGCACTGGAAACAATGGAAAAGGTAGTGTAGGAAATAGCTTTTGATCTGGAGTGACTACAAGCACACTGTTATATTTCTTGCCGGTTTGTCACTTATAGCACACAAAGGCATGTAAAAGTTGATAACAAAGCCCTTGGTTTAGACAGCATCTAATTCAGGCAATTAACTGCTGTAGCAGTAAAGAGGATGTCAGAATGTGAAACTGGGAATTAAGTGGCTGTAGGAGTGTGAAATGAACAGTATATCATTTGTGGGGAATGGTGATGTCAATGGGGTCAGGGAACAAAAAGGAAGCAGAAACGTATTCATTTCAAGAAGATAGATCTTTTTCATTAACAAGGCAAAGCATTTTCCCTCTTTTTCTTTTTGTCTTGCTCAAAGAGACATGCTGATCACAAATTTCTTGTCTCTAATTGTGTCTTTCAGCTTCTTTCCACATAATCGAAGAGAAGTGCATCCCTCGAAGTAACATAATTAATGAGTTTCACTTCCACAAGCTACCAGCTTAATGCAATGTGTAATTTTCATTGGCAAACACGAGGCAATTCATCTCATTTGCATTATGCGTGCATGTGGCGCAATATTATATATTTAAACAACCTGGACTTAGGGCTAGACGTAACATAGTAAACGTAAATCCGGCTAGGTGGCTAACGCTAGCTAGGCTAAGGGTTAAGGTTAGGGTTAAGGTTAGGAGTTACGTTAAAGGG
Organism: Oncorhynchus kisutch; assembly: GCF_002021735.2. NCBI lineage: Eukaryota > Metazoa > Chordata > Actinopteri > Salmoniformes > Salmonidae > Oncorhynchus > Oncorhynchus kisutch. The sequence goes on along the minus strand of NC_034181.2, from coordinate 20,011,908 downwards.
TTAGGGGAAGGGTTAGCTAACATGCTAAGTAGTTGCAAAGTAGCTAAAAAGTAGTAAGTAGTTTGCAAAGTTGCTAAAATGCTGAAGTTGTCCGTAATGAGATTCAAACACACAACCTCTGGGTTGCTAGACATTTGCCTACCCATCCAGCCCGACCAAGCACACTACTTTCGTTTTGCCTTAAGTAACCTTTTGTCTTATGTAACCATACAAAACGTAACATATCATACTTTTTTGAGAGTCCCGGATTTACCTTTCCTATGTTATGTCTAGTCTATGAGACCAGGCTGATTATAAAGAACATACATTCTGACAGTTAGGAACAAACATGATTTATGTTGACACTTGATGAAAAATGTTTTATGAAGTGTCACCTTAAAAACAGTGCATTCGGAAATGCCTGTTTCACTTTGTCATTATGGGGTATTCTGTGTAGATTGATCAGGAAACATTTTATTTGAATCCATTTTAGAATAAGGCTGTAACGTAACACAATGTGGAAAAAGTCAAGGGGTCTGAATACTTTCCGAATGCCCTGTAAAAAGACCAGTGCTTTATGATATAGTTGTACAATTGTGATAGTCTTTCAGTAGAGATGTCATCAACATCTAGCTAAGAATTTACAATCAAACTCTATTACCATGGTATAATCATCATGCTGGTATTTATTGCTTGTGGTTATCAGCATTTGTCCTTTTGACCATTTCCTGAATCATTTAGAAAGGGCAGCCCTTCATGTCGTTCATAATTGTGACTGTGACATTTCCAGTACCACTAGGCTACCAATCAAAAACTCTCAGATCCCCAAAGCACATTTCATAAAAGCTAATTATTGTTATTAGACTCTTCACGTCAGTTTTAAGTTCAAGTAGCAGGTGTAAACGACAGATTAATCGCACGGCTCCCATGACACTGTAGGTCAACATGGCCAGCCGGTCCTCTTAACAACATAGATCACTTCTGAGATTGGCATTTTGGTCAAATGCCATTTTAGAAAGAAAGAATAACTGCCAAAATGTGGCTGTTATTTTGGTGACAGGAGCCTGTAACTCTTGGGATATAGGTTGCCTACCACCTAACATGGATGTGCAAATCAGGCAGAGACGCAGAGTGGTTTTGAATATGTGTCCTTGTTGTTACACCACATATATTAACCTTCCCTAGCAGCAGTAACATATTACAGTATCGACTGGGCTGCTCTGAGGTTTAGGGAAAACATCCATCAAAATCAGGCTCAGGGTAAAGGTTGTCATTTTTGGGGGGGAAAACTTTAAATAGGCTGCTTGTTGATTCCAGTCCTGACTAGACTAATAAGAAGCAGGAAGTAAAACTCTGAAAGCTAATAAACCTTTTATAGGAATATATTTATCCTTCATAAATACTGTAACTCTAGCACAACTTCATAAGCAATTCATGCATGCTGTACAAATAAGCAATAGGGGAAATATAGCTATCCACTGGGGCATGAGGACCCCACAAAATTATGCACTCTAAATGGAACCCTAATCCCTGTATAGTGCAGGGCCCAGCTCTGGTCAAAAGTAGTGCGCTACAGTATATAGGGAATATGGTACCATTTGGGACACAAACAAAGTCTCCACCATGGTTAAAACTGCTCTCTGTGGACCACTGTAATCAGACATGAGAATACAGTCCCAATGACCCAGACCGCTGTGTTCTTCAAAATGAACTTCTGAGCCTTATAGCTTACTCTTAATAATCACCAGCCCTGCGCCATCCATCCAACCCATTTATTACAATAGCAGCCGCCCTATAGACAGGTTAGCTGACAATGTCACGAAAACAATCTGCACACTTCCTTTTGGGCAGAAGGCAGTGTGTTGTCATGATTCTGTCACTTAATGTAAATTCACTTCAATCAGTGTAGATGAAAAGGAGACCGGTTAAAGAACGATTTTTAAACCTTGAGACAATTGGAGATATGGATTGTGTATGTGTGCCCCTGACGAATTGAGGCTGTTCCGAGGGCCAAAGGGGTGCAACTCAATATTAGGAAGGTGTTGCTAATGTGTGTTTTCCCCCCTATTTGTGTACGTGTCAGTTTTGTTGCTAAACAATCAACCCGTCTATTTATACCCAAAGCCTTTACCCTCAATGGGGGTGGCCCCAGTCCCAATCATCACTTGCTATTTTTTTGGATGGATAACTGTTCTGCCCTGTTCTGTGTGAGAGATCCCATTTTCCATAGAGAACTGTTCTGCATTGTTTTGTGTGAGAGATCCCAGTCTCTATAGATAACTGCACATTGGGATGTGAGCCCTTTCCCACCATTTAGTGCACCATTAAAGCCATACTGTTTCCACCCCTTGTGCGTTTTTTATTTGGGAAGTCAGTAGAGAGGTGAACTCATTCCACCAACCTCTCCCCCAATTCTCTATATGCTTACGGGAACAGTGTGCCTTACGTGTGTCACGCCCTGACCTTAGAGAGCCGTTTTATTTCTCTATTTGGTTAGGTCAGGGTGTGATGTGGGGCATTCTATGTTATGTGTTCTGTTTCTTTATTTCTATGTTTTAGCCGGGTATGGTTCTCAATCAGGGACAGCTGTCTATCGTTGTCTCTGATTGGGAATCATACTTAGGTAGCCCTTTTTCCCTCCTTTCAGTTGACTTTGTTTGTGGCATTTAGCCCTGTAAGCGTCACGGTTGTTGCTTTGGTTTGTTGTTTTGTTGGTGACATTTTAAATAAAAAGAAAATGTAAGCTCACCACGCTGCACTTTGGTCCACTTCTTTTGATGGCTGTGAAGTAGACCAAGAGGCAGATTCTGTCCAGTAAACCAGTTGGCCAGTGTCAATATATTGATGCACCCACTGTGTAAAGGGCACTTTAAAATCACTTAGAAGGCCATCAATTCTCCAGAGCAGAGTGATATTTATAGGTCCTTGGGATTAAAAAAACAACAAAGGGAGACTAGGGTACCACCGTTAAGAAGACGGACGTGTGACCTTTGCAGCGAAGGACGGCTACGTTGTTGATTGGCCAAGGTAATAAAAAATAAAAATAAGAACATTTCTTGCTTATTTCTGCCAAATGGCACGTGAGACAGTGTGCGTCCCAAATCGCCCCCTATATAGTGCACTACTTTTGACCAGAGCCCTAAGAGTCCTGGTCAAAAGCAGTGTACTAAATAGGGAAGAGCTTGAGCTTGTTTCTGCAAAGTAACAAGGGGAGCAGATGGTGAGAGAGGGCTCTGGTAAAAGAGGGTCTCAAATATAAAAACAAGCAGTGTATATGTGTAGTGCATCTAGGGTGACAAGCAGAATAACTAGTATAAATTGTACAAATTCTCTCAATGCTGTCATCCGTTCCCTTTTCCCTTCATTCACTATCAATTTTGATTGTTTTCATCCTTCAGTCATTCAAATGAGTATTTTTCTGCATTGTTTACTTGTTTGAACAAAGGAAGTGTCAGTCATGTCTTTCCTTACATTCACTCTGCAGTAAACAAAGCTCAGTTAGACTGACAATCGCTGTCATAAGATTTGAAAAAAGCATTTTGGGGGTTTTGTTATCACATCAAGTAGTGGAAGAGGAACATTTTAGGGAATCAGTACAATCCATTTTTATTTTAATCAGACAGCAGTAGAGCAGCACTAATGGACTTCATTCATATCAAGTCAAGGAGATATAAGGAAGCTCCTTTCCAAATGGCAGCACAGAAGTTATTTAATAGACCTCGTGCATAAATGTTTGTTACACTGAAAAGCTTTTTGTTCTTTGATAAGATGTAAAGGAGAATTAATTAAGCTTATCATTCATGTTAGAGTGGCACACCTTGGGTTAAGTATGTAATAATTAAGAAGGTTAGTTAAACTGGCACAATGTGTCCTAACTACATTTAGATATCTGGAATTTCAGCTGGTACCATAGTGTTTCTAGAAATTAAAAACATATTTTTTTGTAAAGATAACATTTATTCTCATTCATTCCCCCTGGGGGATGCATAAAAATGTGTGTGTTGAGTCGCATTGCAAACTGATTTGCATGAAATAAAATAGTCAATCAGGAGAGAGAAGGAGAGGTTGAAATGGGCCATTTCTTTTTCATGCCTGAAATAGATACAGTATGCAAAAAAACCAAACGGCTACAGATGCTAAATTCACGCTGCAGCTCATCTAAAGTGAATGCGAACTAATAACTTCATCCTCTTCATGCTATAGCTTTAGTGTCCAATATGAAAATAACCACCTTTTGCTTAATATAAAAGCAGGACTTCTGTGTGCGCTGAACTTTATTCAGAGCAGGATTCAGCATCTGTTGGATCAAAAAGAGAAGGATCTGTTCTGATGTCTGTGCAGTTATCTGTTCCTACAAAGCCTTCCCTTTCTGGGATTTATATTCCCATCTGCCTTCTGTACGAAAAACTAAATATTTTCTCAATGCACATTTCCACCCGCCTCTGAGAGGGGCGAGACCACTGCAAGCGGTGCAGTCCATGAGAAAAAAAACTAAAAACAAACAACGGCACTCCCACATTTCTCAACCTGGTGATGTAAATGTTAGGCAGTAGATTAGACAGAGCCGGTACAGGGGGACTAGGTGCTATATACTGTAGGTTATGATGAAAAGGCCAACTCTATGGCCCCTGTAGTGAGGGATTCTTTCGAGACTTTGTAGAATTCTAATGTTTAATGTATACGTTTTTTTTTTACCAGGATAGTCAACTCAGTAAGAATTGCCACTGTTTTTCTGGGAATGCTGGGAAAACATGTTCGTTTGGAAGTGTTATCATTATTATAATTACTATTATTCGTAAACCATAGGGTATTTAATCAATTTTGTGTAAACCATACAGTACTGCATACATGGTTAGATGGTACATTTCCTGGGATTATATACTGTAATGAATGCCACAGCTAGCATCTAAATTAGATGTAGACACAAAAAACCCAAGGTTCCAAACTTCAGAATGTTCTTTCTGAAAACTATTTCAGTTACCTCTTATGTTCTAAATATCAGAGTAAGAACTCGACGGACACTATTTAAGCTTAAACCAAGTTTATTCATCCCAAAGGATCGAACAGCTGAACCGACAAAAACATGGTTTCACCAGTGGTGGTATGAATCAAATAAGATTTTATTAGTCACATGCGCCGAATACAACAGGGATACTTCTGGGACAATGATGTTGATGTGAGCCATGACCAGCCTTTCAAAGCACTTCATGGCTACAGACGTGAATGCTAGGGGTCGGTAGTCATTTAGGCAGGTTACCTTAGTGTTGGGCACAGGGACTGTGGTGGTCTGCTTGTTGGTATTACAAACTCGGACAGGGAGAGGTTGAAAATGTCTGTGAAGACACCAGTTGGTCAATGCATGCTCGCAGTACACATCCTGGTAATCCGTCTGCCCCTGCGGCCTTGTGAATGTTGACCTGTTTGAAAGTCTTACTCACATCGGCTGCAGAGAGCATGATCACACAGTTGTCCGGAACAGCTGGTGCTGTTGTTTACCTCAAAGCGAGCATAGAAGTAGTTTAGCTCGTCTGGTAGGCTCGTGTCACTGGGCAGCTCTCGGCTGTGCTTCCCTTTGTAGTCTAATGGTTTGCAAACCCTGCCAAATCTGACGAGCGTGTAAAAATTGTCTGTCCTCTGTTGCAACACTCACTACCAAGTTCCGAACTGCCTCTGGGAGCAATGTCAGCACAATAACTATTAGTCGGGAGCTTCATGAAATGGGATGCATGGCGGAGCAGCCACACACAAGCCTAAGATCACCATGCGCAATGCCAAGCGTCGACTGGAGTGGTGTAAAGCTCGCCGCCATTGGACTCTGAAGCAGATCGGTTTGTCGAGATCGGTCTGGTAGAAATGGACTCATCTGCACAGAGCCCTGACCTCAACCTCGTCAAACAGTTTTGCGATGAATTGAAACGCCGACTGCGAGCCAGGCCAAATCGCCCAATATCAGTGCCTGACCTCACTAATGCTCGTGGCTAAATGGGAGCAAATCCCAGCAGAAATGTTCCAACGTCTAGTGGAAAGCATTCCCAGAAGAGTGGAGGTTGTTATAGCAGCAAAGAGGGACCAACTCCATATTAATGCCCATGATTTTGGAATTAGATTTTTGACGAGCAGGTGTCCACATACTTTTGGGCATGTAGTGTATCTTGAATACAAGCAGCTCTAGCAGTGGTTGGATGTGTGTGACTAGAGGCGTCATGCACCATGTTCTTTTCTGAGGGGGCACACCAATGTCGAAATTAAATATCTTTATAGTAAAAGATAGTGTCCTCTATTTTTTTGTCTACAAAATGGATGAATCTGAGGTTTCATCAGACTCTGGTTGGGGTATGTGTGCTTCTGTTTGTTCTGTGGGTACAGCACGGATAGAGGATGTGCTCGAAATGGCACCCTATCCCTTTTTGACAAAAGTAGTGCAGTATACAGGGAATAGGGTGCCATTTGGGATGCACACAGAGTGAGGTGCAGATCCTGAGTTTTTTTCTGTTTTGCATTATTGGCTGAAGGCTGAAAGGCTGAAACAACAGAGTTTCCCTGGAGACAAGGATCAACAGATGCAGTAATGTTCATTATGTAAGAATCAATAAGCTCAGGCCTCGTGATGCCCTGGTGGATTTATCACCTTGACATGCTTTCCAAATGGTACCCTATTCCTTATATAGTGCACTACTTTTGGCCAGGGCCCTGGGTCAAAAGTAGTGCACAATAGTGGTGCATAAAAGTAGTGCACAGTAAATCTAATAAATCCTTATTTATACTATATTTTGGCATTTGTTTCATTTGTCTATTGTTGATATAGTCCCAACATGTTTTGCATGTCAACTTGATTACTGACATGCAAAACATTTTGGGATTAAATAAACAATGGACTAATGAAACAAAAACCAGAATATAGTTTTTGGTTGGAGTTGTCCTTTAAGTGTGCTGCAGCAAGCATCTCCAACCTCTGTCTGCAGAAGACACAATGTAGATTGTCCTGTCGTGCTGCAGGAGAATGGAGGTGTTCTATATTTAATTATCCATTTGTGGAGATAAAATCAGTTTTATTAACTGGTAGTCTACAAGTTGCTTTTCTTTTTCCATGTGAAGTAAGGGTAGGGCTGGGCGATATGGCCAAAATATATCACAGTATAAAAAAGGACTGTATGACGGTATTTTGACAGTATTTCATGTTTTTTAATAATAAAAGTTTGCTCTATGAGTAGTACGTGACCCTAGGGTGGCAAAATGTGCATGTTAATGCGTCTTTCTCCATTCTGATTGTTTTATACTGTTCAATTCAACTTTAACCCCCCAAAAATTTCAGCATTTTCATCCATTTCTGCTTTTCCTGCACTCATTAGAGATAATTTCCACACTGCCACATAGGGCTGCATGATATGGGCAAACAATCTAGGCATTATTTTTAACCAAATGTTGCAATTGTGATTTGACTTGCGATTTAGAGCAAAACACTTGGGTGAACTGTTGGAATCATATAATTAGAATATAATAGTGGGCACTTTGAATACGGTGTTGTTTGAAATGACAATGAATTAAAATGCCATGTAGGAGTTATTGTGATAGGGTAGGAACCAAAGTGTTGATAAGTGTTTCCTAGGGGACCCTATAATATTTGGCTACATTGAATGTTTTCTCTTAGCTTTCTCATGTAGCTAACATGGTGATTCACTAGCTGATGATGCTTTGTTAGGTCCGACGGTCTCTGCGCTAGGAGAAAAGACGGCGGAAGTAAATGCTGTTTGCGGAGCGTGAATATAATGGTGAGGTAATCAAGGAGAATTGGAATATTGACCAAAAGAATAGTAGTATACAGTGATGAGAATGTCCTTCCTTATATTGTAGGAGTACGTTTTGTTAATGAGGAGCAGCTGATTGGATGACCAATTTTGAATAATCCATTTGAGATATCCAAACAGGTGGAGAGAATGCTGGGTAAAGTGAAGGCGGTGAGGATCACAAGAAGCGGCCATGTTTAGATTTTTTGTTCTTCTGAGGATCAGAAGGACCGTTTGTGTCCTGTGTGTCTCTTCAGAAAAGGGCACCCCCCAAATCAAATGTTATTGGTCACATACACATGGTTAGTAGATGTTATAGTGAGTGTAGCAAAATTCTTGTGCTTTTTAAATGTTTTTATTTAACCTTTATTTAACCAGGTAGGCAAGTTGAGAACAAGTTCTCATTTACAATTGCGACCTGGCCAAGATAAAGCAAAGCAGTTCGACACATACAACGACACAGAGTTACACATGGAGTAAAACAAACATACAGTCAATAATACAGTAGAAACAAGTCTATATATTATGTGAGCAAATGAGGTGAGATAAGGGAGGTAAAGGCAAAAAAGGCCATGGTGGTAAATACAATATAGCAAGTAAAACACTGGAATGGTAGATTTGCAGTGGAAGAATGTGCAAAGTAGAAATACAAATAATGGGGTGCAAAGGAGCAAAATAAATAAATCAATTCAGTAGGAAAAGAGGTAGTTGTTTGGGCTAAATTATAGGTGGGCTATGTACAGGTGCAGTAATCTGCTCTGACAGCTGGTGCTTAAAGCTAGTGAGGGAGATAAGTGTTTCCAGTTTCAGATCTTTTTTGTAGTGCGTTCCAGTCATTGGCAGCAGAGAACTGGAAGGAGAGGCGGCCAAAGAATTGGTTTTGGGGGTGACCAGAGAGATATACCTGCTGGAGCGCGTGCTACAGGTGGGTGATGCTATGGTGACCAGCGAGCTGAGATAAGGGGGGACTTTACCTAGCAGGATCTTGTAGATGACATGGAGCCAGTGGGTTTGGCGACGAGTATGAAGCGAGGGCCAGCCAACGAGAGCGTACACGTCGCAATGGTGGGTAGTATATGGGGCTATAGTGACAAAACGGATGACACTGTGATAGACTGCATCCAATTTGTTGAGTAGGGTATTGGAGGCTATTTTGTAAATGACATCGCCGAAGTCGAGGATTGGTAGGATGGTCAGTTTTACAAGGGCAGCATGAGTGAAGAATGCTTTGTTGTGAAATAGGAAGCCAATTCTAGATTTCACTTTGGATTGTAGATGTTTGATGTGGGTCTGGAAGGAGAGTTTACAGTCTAACCAGACACCTAGGTATTTGTAGTTGTCCACATACTCTAAGTCAGAGCCGTCCAGAGTAGTAATGTTGGACAGGCGGGCAGGTGCAGGCAGCGATCGGTTGAAGAGCATGCATTTAGTTTTACTTGTATTTAAGAGCAATTGGAGGCCACGGAAGGAGAGTTTTATGGCATTGAAGCTTGCCTGGAGGGTTGTTAACACAGTATCCAAAGAAGGGCCAGAAGTATACAGAAGGGTGTCGTCTGCATAGAGGTGGATCAGAGACTCACCAGCAGCAAGGGCGACATCATTGATGTATGCAGAGAAGAGAGTCGGTCCAAGAATTGAACCCTGTGGCACCCCCATAGAGACTACCAGAGGTCCGGACAGCAGACCCTCCGATTTGACACACTGAACTCTATCAGACAAGTAGTTGGTGAACCAGGCGATGCAATAATTTGAGAAACCAAGGCTGTCGAGTCTGCCGAAGAGGATGTGGTGATTGACAGAGTCGAAAGCCTTGGCCAGATCAATGAATATGGCTGCACAGTAATGTTTCTTATCGATGGTGGTTAAGATATCGTTTAGGACCTTGAGCGTGGCTGAGGTGCACCCATGACCAGCTCTGAAACCAGATTGCATAGCAGAGAGGGTATGGTGAGATTCGAAATGGTCGGTAATCTGTTTGTTGACTTGGCTTTCGAAGACCTTAGAAAGGCAGAGTAGGATAGATATAGGTCTGTAGCAGTTTTGGTCAAGAGTGTCCCCCCCTTTGAAGAGGGGGATGACCGCAGCTGCTTTCCAATCTTTGGGAATCTCAGACGACACAAAAGAGAGGTTGAACAGGCTAGTAATAGGGGTGGCAACAATTTCGGCAGATCATTTTAGAAAGAAAGGGTCCAGATTGTCTAGCCCCGCTGATTTGTAGGGGTCCAGATTTTGCAGCTCTTATTGAAGTTTTCAATTATAGTTTATTTTTCAGTGTTGACAGTGTTTCCTATCTTCAGTGCAGTGGGCAGCTGGGAGGAGGTGTTCTTATTCTCCATGGACTTTACAGTGTCCCAGAACTTTTTAGAGTTAGTTTTGCAGGAAGCAAATTTCTGCATGAAAAAGCTAGCCGTGGCTTTTCTAACTGCCTGTGTGTAATGGTTTCTAGCTTCCCTGAAAAGCTGCATATCACGGGGACTGTTCGATGCTAATGCAGAATGCCATAGGATGTTTTTGTGTTGGTTAAGGGCAGTCAGGTCTGGGGAGAACCAAGGGCTATATCTGTTCCTGGTTCTACATTTCTTGAATGGGGCATGCTTATTTAAGATGGTTAGGAAGGCATTTAAAAAAAAACAGGCATCCTCTGACGGGATGAGATCAATATCCTTCCAGGATACCCCGGCCAGGTCGATTAGAAAGGCCTGGTCGCTGAAGTGTTTCAGGGAGCGTTTGACAGTGATGAGTGGAGGTCGTTTGACCGCTGACCCATTACGGATGCAGGCAGTGATCTTGGTTGAAGACAGCAGAGGTGTATTTAGAGGGCAAGTTGGTTAGGATGATATCTATGAGGGTGCCCGTGTTTACGGCTTTGGGGAGGTACCTGGTAGGTTCATTGATCATTTCTGTGAGATTGGGGGCATCAAGATTAGATTGTAGGATGGCCGGGGTGTTAAGCATGTTCCAGTTTAGGTAGCCTAGCAGCAGAGCTCTGAAGATAGATGGGGAGCAATCAGTTCACATATGGTGTCCAGAGCACAGCTGGGGGCAGAGGGTGGACTTGTTTTTAGAGAGGTGGATTTTTAAAAGTAGAAGTTCAAATTGTTTGGGTACAGACATGGATAGTAGGACAGAACTCTGTAGGCTAACACCGCCCCCTTTGGCAGTTCTATCTTGTCTGAAAATGTTGTAGTTTGGGATGAGAATTTCAGAATTTTTGGTGTTCTTCCTAAGCCAGGATTCAGACACAGCTGGAACATCCGGGTTGGCAGAGTGTGCTAAAGCAGTGAATAAAACAAACTTAGGGAGGAGGCTTCTAATGTTAACATGCATGAAACCAAGGCTATTACGGTTACAGAAGTCATCAAAAGAGAGCGCCTGGGGAATAGGAGTGGAGCTAGGCACTTCAGGGCCTGGATTCACCTCTACTTTTCACCAGAGGAAAAGAGGAGGAGTAGGATAAGGTTACGGCTAAAAGCAATGAGAATTGGTCTTCTAGAACGTCTGGAACAGATAGTAAAAGGAGGTTTCTGGGGCGATAAAATAGCTTCAAGGTATAATGTACAGACAAAGGTATGGTAGGATGTGAATACAATGGAGGTAAACCTAGGTATTGAGTGATGATGAGAGAGATATTGTCTCTAGAAACATCATTGAAACCAGGAGATGTCATCGCATGTGTGGGTGGTGGAACTAATAGGTATAGTGAGCAGGACTAGAGGCTCTACAGTGAAATAAGCCAATAAACACTAACCAGAACCGCAATGGACAAGGCATATTGACATTAAGGAGAGACATGCTTAGTCGAGTGATCAAAAGGGTCCAGTGAGTAGTGAGGTTGGCAAGCTAGCATTGGATGGAGGTCTGTTTTTAGCCACCTTGTGCGTTTACGGCGGTAGGATTAGTGGGGTTCAGTGTGGTAGAGGGGATCAATCCAATTCGCAAAAAAAATAATAGATATAGTTATAGAGGCCCAAGAAAAAATTAAAAGTTCAGACAGTGCAGCAATATCTAACAAGTAATTTAACAATTCCACAACAACTACCTAATACACACACATCTAATGGAATAAGAATTTGTACATATAAATATATGGATGAGCCCAGCTGGCATAGACAAGATGCAATATATGGGATGGGTAGTGCAAGGTAGGTAAACATCATTATTAAAGTGGCATTAATCAAGTGACTAGTGATTCATTTGTTAGAGTGGCCGATTATTTTTTTCAAAGAGTGCAGTGTATAGTCAGCAAATCTGCTGTCTCAGCCACTGCCTGTCGCCAAGGGAGTACCCCAAGGCTCGATCCTAGGCCCCACGCTCTTCTCAATTTACATCATCAACATAGCTCAGGCAGTAGGAAGCTCTCTCATCCATTGATATGAAAATGATGCAGTATTATACTCAGCTGGCCCATCCTCAGATTTTGTGTTAAATGCTCTAAAACAAAGCTTTCTTAGTGTCCAACAAGCTTTCTCTACCCTTAACCTTGTTCTGAACACCTCCAAAACAAAGGTCATGTGGTTTGGTAAGAAGAATGCCCCTCTTCCCACAGGTGTTATTACTACCTCTGAGGGTTTAGAGCTTGAGGTAGTACCTCATACAAGTACTTGGGAGTATGGCTAGACGGTGCACTGTCTTTCTCTCAGCACATATCAAGTTAAATCTAGACTTGGTTTCCTCTATCATAATCAAGGATGAACCAGACTTGTGGAGGTGTCCAATTTCTTTCTGAGGTCTTGGCTGATTTCTTTTCATTTCCCATGATGTCAAGCAAAGAGGCACTGAGTTTGAAGGTAGGCCTTGAAATGCATCCACAGGTACACTTCCAATTGACTCAAATGATGTCAATTAGCCTATCAGAAGCTTCTAAAGTCATGACATCCCTTTCTGGAAATTTCCAAGCTGTTTAAAGGCACAGTCAACTTAGTGTATGTAAACTTTTGACCCACTGGAATTGTGATAGTGAATTATAAGTGAAATAATCTGTCTGAAAACAATTGTTGGAAAAATTACCTGTGTCATGCACACCTGTCACCATTTTCTCGCACACCTGCGCCTCACCTGGACTCCATCACCTCATTCATTATCTTCCCGATATCTGTCAGTCCCCTTGGTTCTTTCCTCAGGTGTTATTGTCAGTGCGTTATTTGTTTCATGTTCATTTTTAAAAAATTGATTAAAACACTCACTCCCTGAACTTGCTCTCAGCTAACTCGTTACAGAATAATACCTCACCTAAGGGAAGCATCAGGGAGTTGTTTTTTTGTGCCAGAGTAATGACGTTGTATCCGGTAACTGCTACAGGCTCTCATGCCTCAATCAGATCCCCAGGCTCCCCTGCCTGAGCCGTCTCGTCAGACTCTCATGCCTCAGCTGGATCGCCAGGCTCCACTGCCTCAGCCGGCTCGTTGGGCTTCTATACCTTAGCCGGTTCGCCAAGCTCCCCTGCCTCAACCGATCTGTAAGGTTCCCTTGCCTCAGCTGGCGTGACCGGTCTGCTCCTGATCCCAGAGTTCCTGATGCTCTTGTTTGTCCCCTTTGATGGCTTACTGCTGTTGGAGCCGCGCGTCGGGGAGGGGGTTACATACTCCCTCTCCGGCCTCTAGGTCATCAGGCTGCTGATTATCCCGCACACCTGTCACCATCGTCTTGTGCACCTGCGCCTCATGACACTCACCTGGACTCCATTATCTTCCCGATATCTGTCACTCCCCTTGTTTTTTTCCTCAGGTGTTACTGACTTGGTTTTCATGTCGGTGCGTTGTTTGTGTTTCGTGTTCATTGTTTATTTTATTTATTAAAACACTTTCTTCCTGACTCTCAGCACATATGGAGTCTGTCCCTACTCAATTGCAGTTGGGATATAACTGCAGAGTCAGAGCATTTGTTCCAAGACCAATGCAGTGTGATTATTGTAAAACTTTTGGACATGTTTCAAGTGCTTGCAGAAGGGAGAGGCCGTTGTGGAAAAATCATATGTGATTAAAATGTGACATGTTGCGATGGTGGTGGGAACCATGAAGTTTGAAAGAGAATGATGTGCCCAAAGTCAGGGCTGTCCAGAGCATTTCATATGCAGCAGCTGTTAAAAGGTTGAGGGTTCGAATGGTGCTCCTGATGAGCCCATGGTGGTGCATAGGCCTTCACTGAAGGCTGCAGGGGTTGCCGTTCAACAGCAGGACCCGGATATGTTAAAGGTTAAGAAGGTGGACTGTGGCGCTTATAGCTATGATGATTAATGGCACTGCCAAGGTGGAGAGGAAGTCCAGGAAAATAAATAACATTGCGGATGCGACAGAACAGTTCTTGGGACTGAAAGACTTCTCTGTGGAGGATTTGCATAGAGTATTATCACAAGCCATATCACCTCTCAGGACATAGAGCCTGAGAAGAGAGAGATGGAGATTTGAAGGAAGGAAGAAGTGGAGTTTTGGGGTTTTGGTTTCGTTCATGTGGTTTTTGGTTTTATTTGGGGTAGATTAAGTTAGTTTTCACCTTGGTTTTTTTCAACCCTGTCCAGTTGGTGGCGGTACAATAACCTTTTTGGGTTGTAGTATAACCCACAGAAGAAGAAGTCGTTGTCCTGTTGAAAAACAAATGATAGTGGAACTAAGTGCAAACCAGATGGGATGGCGTATCGCTGCAGAATGCTGTGGTAGCCATGCTGGTTAAGTGTGGCTACCACAGTGTCCCTTTTTTGGTTACTGCATGATTCCATATGTGTAAGCTCATAGTTTTGACTATTATTCTACAATTTAGAAAATACAAAAAATAAAGAAACTCTGGAATGAGTAGGTGTCTGAACATTTGACTGGTACTGTATATTAAGAAGCAAAGTTAAAACAGCATTGTTGCCACCAACATTGTTGCATGTGCTGCATTTACCATGCAGACTGGACGCAAGCATCTCATGGTCGAGGAGCAACACATGCGCTCCTTGAGTGACAGGGGGAGGGGCTAGGTCTGTGTGGAAAGCAGCATGGAGAGAGAGAGCACTCAAGTAGCTAAGTAAACTATACAAATCGGTGTTACACACGGCATATCACATTTAACAAACCAAACATTCAAATACCGTTATACAAGGTTATGTAATACATTTCTCATCAAGTAATATAGGACAAGTTGTTTTAGTAAACAACAGAACTAAAACATACTCTAGATGTAGGCTAAACATGTTGCAATGTGCATTTGGTGATGATGTACGACAGAGAAAACAGAAACGCAGAGACATTTTGAGAGGCGCCCTCCAGTATGTTTTCGTCCCAAATTGATTTATTTTACCTTTATTTAACCAGGCAAGTCAGTTAAGAACAAATTCTTATTTTCAATGACGGCCTAGGAACAGTGGGCTAACTGCCTGTTCAGGGGCAGAACGACAGATTTGTACCATGTCAGCTCGGGGGTTTGAACTTGCAACCTTCCGGTTACTAGTCCAACACTCTAACCACTAGGCTACGCTTATTTCCAATACTGTCCACTACTTTTTTTATTAAATGTAATTGAACCTTTATTTAACTAGGCAAGTCGGGTAAGAACAAATTCTTATTTACAATGATGGCCTACATCGGTCAAATCCGGACGACGCTGGGACAATTGTGCACCACCAGAGCCTATGAGCCCTGGTCGAAAGTAGTGCACTAAATGGGTTGCATCCTATGACTGGGGTCTCTCTGGTCTTCTTTCTCTGACTGAGGCTGGAGTTCGGGGGGGGGGGGTCTGTCTGTCTGTGGCTCTAGCTGGGTTTGTTGGGTGGCAGTGCAATTGAGTTCTCTGTCTGGCCTTCCTCAGTTGGGAGCAGAGCACCCTTTGTTCTGAACCATTGGCCACAGATGGCATGGTTAATGACTGAATCTGTCAGTGACCGACAGGGAGGCATGAGGGGAAATTGCATAACAATTTTATTTAAGAACTATTTTACAGTATCAGCATACGTTATACCAAATAAATCGAAAGGTTACGTAAGGTAACCAAGATCTTTCCCCAAATGAGACACAGCTCACTCTATGGGAAATAACACTAGCATTCCTATGATTACCCACTATCCCTATGACAACATCTAGGAAATACAATGACTAAACATTCCAACAGAAATAAATCAGAAACGCCACATCCCCTAGGAACCTGCTTGCCAACATGACCCAGTAGCATGAAGCACTGTACTTCAGATTCCCTGCTGTCTGTAAATACCAAATCAAAGCACAACCTCAGGTTGAAGCTAGAATCCTTTTGAATTATAAAGTAATGATATACAATCATTGATTCTTGAAGAAAATAACTTAGAAATGCCTCATGAGCTCAGTTCAACTATCGTACCCCAAGACGCCAGGGTTCTGGTCTAGAAGCACAGTTTCGACTGCTCCTACACAGTTTTGTTTTGATAGTGCAGCTTAACTGACACCCGGCCTAGAAAGACAGCCACATAGAGAAGTCAGATTTGAACATTCCTAATAACACACTTTAGTCATCACCTTTGTGTACAAAACATCCATGGGATAATTCAAATAATTGTCGCTGAGGCCAATATGTTTTTCCATCACTCACAACCGAAGATATTGGTTGCAATGTGTGTCCATATAAACCAATTGCAACATGGATATAGACGTTCCATGAATCAGCGAATGAGAATGTGAGTCGATTACCTTAAACAACTGTTGGACATCTTGGACTCAGTCTCCAGTTCTTATTATACCTCAGTGCTCGTACCCCATCAGAACCCAAAATATAAGCTTGTAGGCAGTCACTCCAATGTTTGTAAGCAATGTTAATGTAAACAAACACTGTATAGCCTCAAAATAGAGTTAAAAGTATAATTTTGATGTCATGGATGGTCAGTCCTTGCATCCATAGTTCTGTCTATGAATTTGAGAGTGGTTATATTTCTCCAGGCCCATCCCTCAGCTTTGTACCAGAACAGAATCAGGGTGATCTCTTTGTTATTGTTTCAACTAAGGATTTGAGCTTTTAAGGAAATCAAGCTGAAACTAAACATGCCACTGATTGCAAACCTCGATTGCAGTATACTCTATTCCCTGTACCAGGTTTACAGTAGTTTCCTGAAGCAGCAGGCTTAGGAGGAGCAGGGTTAGAAGGATGAGGAAGAAGAGGCCATGAAGGGGGACAAGGCGTTGGGGAGGGGTTCAGGCCTGTAATGGTTGATGGGGGCTGCAGAAACATGTCTCACCCTGCTGGGTAGTGACCCCTACAACCTGTACTCTCCAGCCTCTAGGTCTTTCCCACCATATTATTTATGTCACTAACAGGGTGCCCATGCCCACCCTGTTAAGTCATAATCCTCATAATAAATAGGTGCTTATCTTCAAGGGAATGCCCTTATGTATAAATATAAATGCAACATGCAACAATTTCAAGGATTTTACTGAGTAACAGTTCATATAAGGAAATCAATCAATTTATTAGGCCTTAATCTATAGATTTCACATGACTGGGAATACAGATAAGCATTTGTTGGTCATAGATACCTTAAAAAAAGGTAGGAGTGTGGATCAGAAAACCAGTCAGTATCTGTTGTGACCACCATTTGCCTCATGCAGCGCGACATCTCCTTTGCATAGAGTTGATCAGACTTTCGATTGTGACTTGTTTAATGTTGTCTCACTCCTCTTCAATGACAGTGCGAAGTTGCTGGATATTGGTGGTAACTGGAACGCCCTGTTGTAACCCAACATGCTCAATGGGTGTCATGTCTGAGTATGCAGGCCAAGGAAGAACTGGGACATTTTCAGCTACCTGGAATTGTGTACAGATCCTTGCAACATGGCGCTGTGCATTATCATGCTGAAACATGAGGTGATAACGGCGGAGGAATGGCACGACAAATAAAAAATGGTGCATTCAAATTGGCATTGATAAAATCAAATTTTGTTCATTGCCCGTAGCTTATGTCTGCCCATACCATAACCCCACTGCCACAATGGGGCACTCTGTTCACAACATTGACATCAGCCTACCGCTCTCCCAAACGAAAAATAAATGCTATCTGCCTGGTACAGTTGAAACCTAGAACCGTGATTAGTCTATAAAGAGCACACTTGAGGCATTGCTACAGACACCCGGATTCGATTCCAGGCTGTATCACAACTGGCTGTGATTGGGAGTCCCATAGGGCAGCGCACAATTGGCCCAGCATCGTCTGGATTTGGCCGTTGTAGGCAGTCACTGTAAATAATAATGTGTTCTTAACTGACTTTCCTTGTTAAATAAAGGTTAAATAATAATAATAATACACAGTTGTAGTCAGAAGTTTACATACACTTAGGTTGGAGTCATTAAAACTTGTTTTTCAACCACTCCACAAATTTCTTGTTAACAAACTATAGTTTTGGCAAATCGGTTAGGACATCTACTTTGTGCATGACAAGTCATTTATCCAACAAATGTTTACAGACAGATTATTTAACTTTTTAGGGATAGGGGGAAGCATTTTCACCTTGGATGAATTGCGTGCCCATAGTGAACTGCCTCCTACTCTGTCCCAGATGCTAATATATGCATATTATTATTAGTATTGGATAGAAAACACTCTGAAGTTTCTAAAACTGTTTGAATTATGTCTGTGAGTATAACAGAACTCATATGGCAGGCAAACTTCCAAACAGGAAGTGGAAATTCTGGGGCTGGTTGATGTTAAACTCATTGTCTATTCACATCCCAGTAAGATATGGATCTGTTCGCACTTCCTATGCCTTCCACTAGATGACAACAGTCAGTAGAACGTGGAATGAAGCCTCAAGTGTGATGTGGGGCCGGATGGCAGCTATTTATGTCAGTGGTATATCGCCATGCGTTCCATTACTCTGTAGACAAAAATGAATGCTCCGGTTGGAACGTTATTGGATATATATGATAACAACATCCTGAAGATTGATTCTCTACTTAATTTGACCAGTTTATTCGACCTGGAATATAACTTTATGAAGTTTTCATCTGAGTTCGCCTGCACCGGCGCCAGCGTTTGGACATGTGAACTAAACGTGCTAGCAAAAGTAGCTAATTGGACACTAGTTTTGGACATTATCGAACAAAACAACGATTTATTGCGGAACTAGGATTCCTGGCACTGCATTATGATGAAAGATCATCAAAGGTAAGGGAATATTTATGATGTAATTTCATATTTCTGTTGACACCAACAGCTCCTGATAGTGTCTGTTGTAAGGGTTATGTCAGGCGTCCATTCTTCTTAGAATAGATGTTTCGGCGGTTGTTGGTATTTATTTAGTCAGCCACCAATTGTGCAAGTTCTCCCACTTAAAAGATGAGAGAGGCCTGTAATTTTCATCATAGGTACACTTCAACTATGACAGACAAAATGAGAAGAAAAGAAATCCAGAAAATCACATTGTAGGATTTGTAATGAATTTATTTGCAAATTATGGTGGAAAATAAGTATTTGGTCAATAACAAAAGTTTATCTCAATACTTTGTTATATACCCTTTGTTGGCAATGACAGAGGTCAAACGTTTTCTGTAAGTCTTCACAAGGTTTTCACACACCGTTGCTGGTATTTTGGCCCATTCCTCCATGCAGATCTCCTCTAGAGCAGTGATGTTTTGGGGCTGTTGCTGGGCAACACAGACTTTCAACTCCCTCCAAAGAATTTCTATGGGGTTGAGATCTGGAGACTGGCTAGGCCACTCCAGGACCTTGAAAAGCTTCCTACGAAGCCACTCCTTCGTTGCCCGGGCTGTGTGTTTGGGATCATTGTCATGATGAAAGACCCAGCCACGTTTCATCTTCAATGCCCTTGCTGATGGAAGGAGGTTTTCACTCAAAATCTCATGATACATGGCCCCATTCATTCTTTCCTTTACACGGATCAGTCGTCCTGGTCCCTTTGCAGAAAAACAGCCCCAAAGCATGATGTTTCCACCCCCATGCCCCATGCCCCCATGTTCTTTGGATGCAACTCAGCATTCTTTGTCCTCCAAGCACGATGAGTTGAGTTTTTACCAACAAGTTCTATTTTGGTTTCATCTGACCATCTGATATTCTCCCAATCTTCTTCTGGATCATCCAAATGCTCTCTAGCAAACTTCAGACGGGCCTGGACATGTACTGGCTTAAGCAGGGGGACACGTCTGGCACTGCAGGATTTGAGTCCCTGGCGGCGTAGTGTGTTACTGATGGTAGGCTCTGTTACTTTGATTCCAACCGAGATTATCAGTGGCCTTGTATGTCTTCCATTTCCTAATAATTGCTCCCACAGTTGATTTCTTCAAACCAAGCTGCTTACCTATTGCAGATTCAGTCTTCCCAGCCCTGTGCAGGTCTACAATTTTGTTTCTCGTGTCCTTTGACAGCTCTTTGGTCATGGCCTTAGTGGAGTTTGGAGTGTGACTGTTTGAGGTTGTGGACAGGTGTCTTTTATACTGATAACAAGTTCAAAGAGGTGCCATTAATGCAGGTAACGAGTGGAGGACAGAGGAGCCTCTTAAAGAAGAAGTTACAGGTCTGTGAGAGCCAGAAATCTTGCTTGTTTGTAGGTGACCAAATACTTATTTTCCACCATAATTTGCAAATAAATTCATAAAAAATCCTACAATGTGATTTTTTTTCCTCATTTTGTCTGTCATAGTTGAAGTGTACCTATGATGAAAATTACAGGCCTCTCATCTTTTTAAGTGGGAGAACTTGCACAATTGGTGGCTGACTAAATACTTTTTTGCCCCACTATAGTTTCATGTTCCCATTTTGGGTACTTAGGAGATCAGCCACATTAAATCTTTTGTTCACTCTGTGGTCTCTCTCTGCATGAAAAGGGGGAGAGTGTCTCCGCCAGGAATTTACGACCTGAGATAACAGAACCTGGGTTTAGGAGACAGGTGAGAGAGGGGGAAGCCACGATCTACACCCAGAAAGGGCCACTTCATGTCAAGACCCTGGTGAGGACTATGAGCACGCAGATGAGCTTCCCTGAGATGGTTTCTTACAGCTTTTGCAGAAATTATTCAGTTGTGCAAAGCCACAATTTCAACAGCTGTCCGGGTGGCTGGTCTCAGACCATCCCGCAGGTGAAGAGGCTGCATGTGGAGGTCCTGGGCTGGTGTGGTTACACTTGGTCTGCAGTTGAGACCAGTTGGACGTACAGTATTTCCAAATTCTCTAAAACAACATTGGAGGTGGCGTATGGTTGACAAATTAACATTAAATTATCTATTACTCATAACAATTCATCAAATAGTAATCTGGGGCACCACGGGAAATGTTTATTTAACGTGTTACCGTTTCCCGAATTAACTCAAGAATATCAGAATATCTCAACATACTATTCATCATCCATCAATCATTTGCTCCTATTTCAGTCGCATTCTGAATGTCGTAATATCCTATAATCTGCACGAACCCCAGCAAATTGTCTTAATTATTTATTTACTAGAGTGAAATGAAATAATCACACAGAAATACATAAACACACACACAGATTATACATTGATTATTACATAATGCAATGAAAAGTCCTTAGTGGACTAACCCGATGTGACGGCTGGTTACACAATGAAAGGGGTGGGGAAAGAAAGACAAAAGGAATTCAACTATCGTACATACAGTTGAATAATACGCTTAGCGTAAATGTGGATATTTAGCACCTTAACAACCGGTCATTCGGATTTAGAAATGCAAAGTACATATTTACTCTTGTATGTCCTTGTCGTCTCTCTCTCTGTTGAAATCGCCCGGTCAGTCTATGACGAATTGTTCGACAGAAAGTCGTCCACCAGAGGTCACCATGTCCTTTGTAGTTGTAGTAGGTTTCCTTTTTCTGCAAGTGTTTGTTAGAATGAATACATCAGACATACCAATGGTCTTTTGATAGAGAAATGTTATTCTTTTCTCGTCTTTGGTTTATTTTCCTAGGCTACATTACATACAGAGCTAGAGGAGGTGCATGTCTAGTCCTCTTCTTTGTTGAGTTTGAGGGTCTTACCTTATTCTGGTCTGGTAGAGTCTAACCATTTTACATGTGTAGCCACAGCTCCACGCTTTCTGGTCTAGTAGTTTTAAACCATTTTACACGCCAGTAGCAACCCAACAATGTACAGGTCTAATGTAAATTTGTTTGGAGTCCTTTTATAAGCACTCCACTGCCTACAATGGAAAAAGGGGCGTTCCATTCTTATGGCATAATGTCTGTGGACAAGTGGGCGTGGTTAATGACTTGGTAAAACAATCTAATTTAGAAGGCTAAATTCACATTTCATCTTCTCACAAATAGTTTTATATTTAATCATATAAGTTTAAAACATTTAGATGTAACTAACATACACTGCTCAAAAAAATAAAGGGAACACTAAAATAACACATCCTAGATCTGAATGAATGAAATATTCTTATTAAATAGTTCTTTTCATAGTTGAATGTGCTGACAACAAAATCACACAAAAATGATTAATGGAAATCAAATTTGTCAACCCATGGAGGTCTGGATTTGGAGTCACACTCAAAATTAAAGTGGAAAACCACACTACAGGCTGATCCAACTTTGATGTAATGTCCTTAAAACAAGTCAAAATGAGGCTCAGTAGTGTGTGTGGCCTCCACGTGCCTGTATGACCTCCCTACAATGCCTGGGCATGCTCCTGATGAGGTGGTGGATGGTCTCCTGAGGGATCTCCTCCCAGACCTGGACTAAAGCATCCGCCAACTCCTGGACAGTCTGTGGTGCAACGTGGCATTGGTGGATGGAGTGAGACATGTCCCAGATGTGTTCAATTGGATTCAGGTCTGGGGAACAGGCGGTCCAGTCCATAGCATCAATGCCTTCCTCTTGCAGGAACTGCTGACACACTCCAGCCACATGAGGTCTAGCATTGTCTTGCATTTGGAGGAACCCAGGGCCAACCGCACCAGCATATGGTCTCACAAGGGGTCTGAGGATCTCATCTCGGTACCTAATGGCAGTCAGGCTACCTCTGGCGAGCACAAGGAGGGCTGTGCGGCCCCCCAAAGAAATGCCACCCCACACCATGACTGACCCACCGCCAAACCGGTCATGCTGGAGGATGTTGCAGGCAGCAGAACGTTCTCCAAGGCGTCTACAGACTCTGTCACGTCTGTCACATGTGCTCAGTGTGAACCTGCTTTCATCTGTGAAGAGCACAGGGCGCCAGTGGCGAATTTGCCAATCTTGGTGTTCTCTGGCAAATGTCAAACGTCCTGCACGGTGTTGGTCTGTAAGGACAACCTCCACCTGTGGACGTCGGGCCCTCATACCACCCTCATGGAGTCTGTTTCTGACCGTTTGAGCAGACACATGCACATTTGTGGCCTGCTGGAGGTCATTTTACAGGGCTCTGGCAGTGCTCCTCCTGCTCTCCTTGCACAAAGGTGGAGGTAGCGGTCCTGCTGCTGGGTTGTTGCCCTCCTACTGCCTCCTCCACGTCTCCTGATGTACTGGCCTGTCTCCTGGTAGCGCCTCCATGCTCTGGACACTACGCTGACAGACACAGCAAACCTTCTTGCCACAGCTCGCATTGATGTGTCATCCTGGATGAGCTGCACTACCTGAGCCACTTGTGTCGGTTGTAGACTCCGTCTCATGCTACCACTAGAGTGAAAGCACCGCCAGCATTCAAAAGTGACCAAAACATCAGCCAGGAAGCATAGGAACTGAGAAGTGGTCTGTGGTCCCCACCTGCAGAACCAAGCCTTTATTGGGGGTGTCTTGCTAATTGCCTGTAATTTCCACCTGTTGTCTATTCCATTTGCACAACAGCATGTGAAATTTATTGTCAATCAGTGTTGCTTCCTAAGTGGACAGTTTGATTTCACAGAAGTGTGATTGACTTGGAGTTACATTGTGTTGTGTTCCCTTTATTTTTTTGAGCTGTGTATATATTCTGAAAGCTCTTAAGGGGGGGGGGGGGGTCTGGCTATTTGTTTACATACAAATCAAAGTTTATTTGTCACGTGTGCCAAATACAACAGGTGTACAGTGAAATGCTTACTTACAGGCTCTAACCAATAGTGCAAAAAAGGTATTAGGTGAACAATAGGTAAGTAAAGAAATAAAAACAACAGTAAAAAGACAGTGAAAAACAGTAGCGAGGCTACATACAGACACCGGTTAGTCAGGCTGATTGTAGTGGTATGTACATGTAGATATGGTTAAAGTGACTATGCATATGATGAACAGAGAGTAGCAGTAGCGTAAAGAGGGGTTGGGGGGGGCACACAATGCAAATAGTCCAGGTAGCCATTTGATTACCTGTTCATGAGTCTTATGGCTTGGGGGTTGAAGCCTTTTTGTCCTAGACTTGGCACTCCGGTACAGCTTGCCATGCGGTAGTAGAGAGAACAGTCTATGACGGGGGTGGCTGGGGTCTGATTATTTTTTGGGCCTTCCTCTAACACCTCCTGGTGTAGAGGTCCTGGATGGCAGGCAGCTTAGCCCCAGTGATGTACTGGGCCGTACGCACTACCCTCTGTAGTGCCTTGCGGTCGGAGGCCGAGCAATTGCCATACCAAGCAGTGATGCAACCAGTCAGGATGCTCTCAATGCTGCAGCTGTAGAACCGTTTGAGGATCTCAGGACCCATGCCAAATATTTTTAGTTTCCTGAGGGGAAATAGGCTTTGTCGTGCCCTCTTCACGACTGTCTTGGTGTGTTTAGACCATTCTAGTTTGTTGGTGATGTGGACACCAAGGAACTTGAAGCTCTCAACCTGCTCCTTGATGAGAATGGGGGTGTACTTGGTCCTCCTTTTTCTGTAGTCCACAATCATCTTAGCCAAATACATTTAAACTCAGTTTTTCACAATTATTGACATTTAATCCTAGTGAAAATCCCCTGTCTTAGGTCAGTTAGGATTCCCACTTTATTTTAATGTCAGAATAATAGTATAGAGTGATTTATTTCAGATTTTATTTCTATCATCACATTCCCAGTGGGTCAGAAGTTTACATACACTTAGTATTTGGTAGCATTGCTTTTAAATTGTTGAACTTGGATCAAACATTTCTGCTAGCCTTCCACAAGCTTCCCACAATAAATTGGGTGGATTTTGGCCCATTCCTCCTGACAGAGCTGGTGTAACTGAATCAGGTTTGTAGGCCTCCCTGCTCGCACATGCTTTTTCAGTTCTGCCCACAATATTCTATAGGATTGAGGTCAGGGCTTTGTGATGGCCACTCCAATATCTTGACTTTGTTGTCCGTAAGCCATTTTGCCACAACTTTGGAAGTATGCTTGGGGTCATTGTCCATTTGAAAGTCCCATTTGCGACCAAGCTTTAACTTTGTGACTGATGTCTTGAGATGTTGCTTCAATATATCCACATAATTTCCCCCCCTCATGACGCCATCTATTTTGTGAAGTGCACCAGTCCCTCCTGCAGCAAAGCACCCCCACAACATGATGCTGCCACCGCCGTGCTTAACAGTTGTGATGGTGTTCTTCGGCTTGCTAGCCTCCCCCTTTTCCCTCCAAACATAACAATGGTCATTATGGCCAAACAGTTCTATTTTTGTTTCATCAGTCCAGAGGACATTTCTCCAAAAAGTATGATTTTTGTCCCCATGTGCAGTTGCAAACCGTAGTCTGGCTTTTTTAATGGTGGTTTTGGAGCAGTGGCTTCTTCCTTGCTGAGCGGCCTTTCAGGTTATGTCGATATAGGACACGTGTTACTGTGGATATAGATACTCCAGCATCTTCACAAGGTCCTTTGCTGTTGTTCTGGGATTGATTTGAACATACTTTGGTGTGAAAAGTGCATCTCTAGGAGACAGAATGCATCTCCTTCCTGAGCGGTATGACGGCTGCGTGGTCCCATGATGTTTATACTTGGTACTATTGTTTGTACAGATGAACGTGGTACCTTCATGCATTTGGAAATTGTTCCCAAGGATGAACCAGACTTGTGGAGCACAAAAAAAAATTCTGGGGTCTTGGCTGATTTCTTTAGATTTCCCCATGATGTCAAGCAAAGAGGCACTGAGTTTGAAGGTAGGCCTTGAAATACATCCACAGGTACACCTCCAATTGACTCAAATGATATCAATTAGCCCATTAGAAGTTTCTAAAGCCATGACACCAATTTTCCAAGCTGTTTAAAGCACAGTCAACTTAGTGTATGTAAACTTCTTACCCACTGGAATTGTGATACAGTGAATTATAAGTGAAATAATCTGTCTGTAAGCAATTGTTAGAAGAATGACTTGTCATGCACAAAGTAGATGTCCTAACCGACTTGCCAAAACTATAGTCAGTTAACAAGACATTTGTGGTGTGGTTGAAAAATGAGTTTTAATGACTCCAATCTAAGTGTATGTAAACTTCCGACTTCAACTGTAGAACTGACAGAGATACTGTACATTCAGAGACTGAGGCCAGGACTACTATAATGAGTATTGCGGCAGTGTCTGGCCTTGGTTTCAGCTAGGGTAAGCATCCCTCTGCCTTTTTTATATGAGACACAAACCGACCAAATGTATTGTTTTGGCACTGTATTTGTATGCCTCTCCACTAGCTAATTGCACAATTGTGAACTATTGCAGAGTCAAACAATAGGCACGGAGGGCTTTCCACCAAGGTAAAGTAAACATTTTGTTCAAGGATATCTGAAATAACAGATGAGTCAAAAAAAATCTGCATGTGAAAAGACTTACAATCAGATGCAAATTCTCCAGAGATAGAACCCCCAAATAAACAAACACAGCTGGTGATTTATCCACCTCCTGCATCCCCTCTGCATATCCAGGTCTCAGGCATTGCATTAGGGATTGATCTGATTGAATAAAAGTTGTTATTTTTTCTAATTCTAATTTACCCCATGGCCAGCTTTACCCCATGGCCATTATTCTTTCAACTGCCAATTTGTAAGCAGCAGCTGGTGTTTAAAGTATCGTCCAGACTTTCCTCAACCCTGAGGTACTGCGGCAGACGATTACATCTAAACAAAACACCCACAGACAATAAGACGATACATTGAGTTTCTCCACCAGTCCATACACACAAGGGGGCGGCAGGTAGCCTAGTGGTTAGAGTGTTGGGTCAGTAACCGAATGGTTCCTGGATCAAATCCCTGAGCTGACAAGGTAAAAATCTGCCGTTCAGCCCCTGAACAAGGCATTTAACCCACTGTTTCCCGGTAGGCCGTCATTGTAAATAAGAATTTGTTCTTAACTGACTTGCCTAGTTAAATAAAGGTTAAAACATATATATTTTTAAGCTACAGCTCCTCTCTGTGCTAGCTAGTAGCCCAAAGTTTACCTGTGGCTTTCTGCTTGTCTAGTTGTCCTAGCTAGAACCTCTGTGTGTGAGGACAAGCACATCGATCTTAACACAGAGTTGTGTTAGACATCTCTGTCACATCTGTCACCGCAAGTCTCCTCGGATTGTCTGATGTCAGACTGCAGGCTTGTCGAGGTGACAAAAGGACAAGTTCCATTTCAACAAGGAAACAACATGCAGATGTCTCTACAGGAGAGTGAGTTAAAGAGACAGACAGAGAGAGATAGAAAGAGAGCGAAAAGAGAGAGAGCGAGAGAGAGACAGAGAGAGAAGCCTACCTTTGGCTGTGATGGCAGGTTGCTCCCCCAGCAGCAGCTTTAGTCTCTTCGCGTGGATTTTGCCTTGGTAATGTGACTGTGCCACCACTGCTGAGGTGAAGGACATGTTACACAGCGTGCAGCACTTGTTCTTGTCCACGTCTCCCTCCTCACTTCCCTGCAAAACACACACACATACACACAGGTTCAGTCAACAAGGCTATCAGCAAAAATAGAGTAACCAAGAAAAAAATATCATTGTTTAAAGGAAGTAGATTTTATTTTTTTACTGGAAGCTTTTGATAAATGAACTGTGTGGTCAAATGCGGGTCATTTTTCAGGGGGGGGGAATCCCTCAAAGGTAATATTGTTCTAGATGTGACCCCCAACCCCATATGATTCATCACTTTGTGTGGTGTAGTGTACTCTGCGTGGGGGTGAACTATAACCCTGCACCAGCAAATACTCCCCAAACCCTGTATGTTAGAGCCACATGGTGCTTAGGGGGAAGCTGTACATTTAGCAGCACATCAGTAAGCTCCACACGCCACAGTTCCCAGGGACAAGAGCAATCAACACTCCTCGTGGGCTTAATCATTTGGTTCTTGGTGGGATCCAAATGGAGGCATTTCAGAAGTTGTATGGAGTATAAGAAAGTGGGGAGTGATGGGATGGAGGACCTCTCCCTGAAACTGCATCTGTGCTGCCTCCCTGCCTGATGCAGAAACACATTATGCTGACAGAGAGAGAGTGAGCGAGTGAGCGAGAAAGCACCTGGCTGCCAGACTGTGGGAGATGGATGCAGCCATTTCTACCAGGAAGCTATCCCACCAGGCGGCTTAGAGACAGGCCGATAGTGCAGAAGAAAAACGATCAAAACTTCAGACCCAAATCATTCTGATTTAAGTTCACTTTCTTGTGTTGTGAAGGTGCTATTACATTTTAAAGGTCTAACGCAACAGGTTTTATCTTAATATCAAATCAGTTCTGGGTAACAATTAAGTACCTAGCTTCTTAGCAAAGAGCAATTTATCAAGCAAGAATTTAGCTAGGACTGTCTGGTAGTGGTCTGAGTGGGGAGGGTAAAACTGAAAACTAGCTGTTATTGGCAGAGAGGTTTGGAACACTCTTTCTACTTGGTCAATTAAGTAATTGACCACCTGGTGATGTCACCAGGTAGCCCAAAACTCAATCCCACAATAACAGGATGAAATTCCAGGCAGATTATTATTCCAACCTCACTGTGTGGAAATGGACTGAGTCTACCAAACATTAGGAACACCTTGCTATTGAGTTGCACCTCCTCCCTCCCCCTGATGCTAGCCCATGTTGACTCCAATGCTTCTCACAGTTTTGCAAAGTTGGCTAGTTGTCCTTTTGGTGGTGGACCATTCTTGATACACGCTGAAAACTGTTGAGCGTGGAAAAACCCAGTAGCGTTGCAGTTCTTTACACAAACCAGCACTTACAGTACTACACTGTTCAAATGCACTTAAATGTTTTGTCGTACCCATTCACCCTCTGAATGGGACACAAACACAATCCATGTCTCAACTGTCTCGAAGCTTAAAAATCCTTCTTTAACTGGTCTCCTCCCCTTCAGCTACACTCATTGAAGTGGATTTAACAAGTGACATCAATAAGGGGATCATAGCTTTCACCTAGTCAGTCTATGTCATGGAAAGAGGTGTTCATAATGTTTGGTATACTCAGTGTATATAAAACACAGGAAAACACGTTTGACTGCATAGGCCCTTTAACAGTCAAACATATTTAACTTGTTTTGCTTGCTGGAGCCAGACAGTTTACATTTTAGACACAAAAGCATTCCTCATATGCATTTCCCTCGTATAGTACAGAATGTATGCATAATACGCAGCACTGCACTGAAAGGAATCTTAAAGAGCCATATGATGGATGAGCCCATCTCCTTCTGTGACTAAAACCCAAAGCTTGTTTTCAGGTATTTCCCATGGTTCCATCTCCCTGCGAAGTGGAGAACATGGCAGTAGTGGGTAGTGATCTGGCTACGGCACAGCACACTGACACAACGCTGTGCTTTAAGGCACAGTCACACGTTACATGACACCAACACAAAACACTCCTCTATACATACATAGCCTTGACATGCAATTCCCCGTACTACTGAGCCGAACAGAACAGATCGGATCCTTGATGGTGCACTGTAGTGTGATGTAGGCCTAGGGTCTGCAGGCTTGCGAGAGACAGCGTGTTGATTTGTCCCAAATGTGACTCTTTTCAGGAAACTAGGCATATGTTGCACGCCACTACTTCACATGAGAAGCATTTGAACATAAACATGTATTTTTCGGTGCAGAAATGCCTTCTGGAACATGTGAACTTTCATTCCATCCATAAATATTTATAAAATTGTTCAATTACAAGCCTAGTTGGTTTACCCATGGAAAAAGTCAGGAACCTTCCCACTAGCCATGATTGGTCTAGATAATGTATAGGCTGGACATGCCGGGAGATGAGTTTGGATTGGTCTGCCATGTAGCATGTCTACAACGTGAGCCGTTCAGTTTGAAAGATATAACGTTAACCATCGAGAACTACAAACGTTTTGCTACTTTTCTCTTCAACATTGATGCCCTGAATTTAGCAGGCACTATCGACAGATCAGTAGGAAAAAGTGATGGGTTACTTACCTGCAATGCTCAGTGTGAACCGGAGTGACTTGACACAAAGCTGGCCAAACAAGATGTAGCTACAAACAAAACGGAGTTAACTTCTTATGGGCAGGTGGGACGCTACCGTCCCACCTGGCCATCATCCGGTGAAATTGCAGAGTGCGAAATTCAAACTACAGAATTATAAATATTTAACTTTCAGAAAATCACAAGTGTAATACATCAAAATAAAGCTTAACTTCTTGTTAATCCAGCCACTGTGTCAGATTTCAAAAAGGCTTTACCGCGAAAGCACACCATGTGATTATCTGAGGACAGCGCCACGCATACAAAAGCATGAAAAACATGTTTCAACCAGGCAGGTGCGCCACGAAAGTCAGAAATAGCGATATAATAAATGCCTTACCTTTGATGATCTTCTTCTGTTGGCACTCCAAAAGGTCCCAGATACATCACAAATTGTCCTTTTATTTGACAATGTCCTTCTTTATATCCATAAAAACTCAGTTTAGCTGGTGCGCTTCAGTCAATAATCCAACCAGTTTCCCTCCATCAAAATGCACACAAAATGAATCCCAAACGTTACTAATAAACTTTTCCAAACAAGTCAAACAACGTTTATAATCAAACCTTAGGTACCCTAATACGTAAATAAACGATACAATTTAAGATGGAGAATCGTTATGGTCTTTACCGGAGAAAAATACCAAAGAACGCGCTCTCTTCCACACGATTGGAAACACTACAGCCAAAATGGGAGCCACCTCGAAAAAACTTTTCCAAAAACCAGCATGAAACTCTTTCTAAAAAGACTGTTGGCATCTAGTGGAAGCACTAGGAACTGCAATCTGGAAGGATTTCGCCTTATAATAAAAGTGACAGCCATTGAAAACAGTAGTAGGCAGAATTTTTTTGGGGGGGGGATGGTTTGTCCTCTGGGTTTCGCCTGCCATATTAGTTCTGTTATACTCACAGACATAATTTTAACAGTTTTAGAAACTTTAGTGTGTTTTCTATCCAAATCTACCATTATATGCATATCTTAGCTTCTGGGTCTGAGTAACAGGCAGTTTACTTTGGGCACGCATTTCATCCGGACGTGAAAATACTGCCCCCTACCCAAGAGGTTAAATGGTTTCAGTCTGCCATGAAGCATTCATCCATGTTTACAGGTAAGAGTGTAGCTACATTTTCCAGATATGTTTAAATTTAGTCTGAAAGTAATTTTTATTGCAAATTAAAGCATACTGTTAGTTAGCTAGCAAACATTAGCTTGTAGACATCTGTGTAGTAATATTATTCGAATCAGAAATACATTTGCATTGCTAGTTATAGCCTAAAGTTAGTTAACATTGAACCTAGTTTGTTAGCTTTAGCCAACTGCAGATTCATACTACAGCTATGACAATGTTTGTATTTGTAGTAGTATGAGTTGGGGTTATGCCGGTTAATTGTTTAGCTAGCTAGCTACCTAGCTAGCTACATGTCTAAATAAATCACTCCGGCCAGATTATTAGATGACCCATCAAATTAGCAGGTGTGTCTGAGGGTGATTACGGGCATAAATTGTATTTCATGAACATATGTACATATCTAGACAATAGTGACCCATCCACTTAGCTAGATGTGGGTGAGGGGTGGTTATAGCATTTCCTTCACATGACCCATCAATTTAGAAAAGTGTGTTGGGTAAGCGTCATCTAATAACAATAAAATATTTATCAAATAATTTTATCTGGACACTTTCTGTTTTTGATATTGGTACTATGCAAGCTCTATCACTGTCCTATTTAAACCTTCTGTATCCTGTGCATGTGACAAAAAAACATAGATTTTATTTGATATAGCATGTGTTTACCGCACATGAGAATCCTTAAAGACATGGGTGGGACTTAGGCTTAAGAGGGTGTGAACTATGCTAAATGGGTGTAGACAAAGAAGGGCTCTCCAAAACATTCAAGGCCGTTTTCTCAAAAGTGGGGTTCCAAGTCTATCAACATTCTAAGCAGAATTACTTTCCCATTGTTCCTCAACTGCAGTGTACGATATACAATTTTCTACCTCTGAGTCTCTACTTTTATGCAATGTAAAAGACATCATTTCAAATTGTGCTACACAAGACCTAATCGAGGCGATCAGTCACAAATGGTAACCTATTAGAGATAGCACCGACAGAGATGGTCGCATCGCTTCAAGTCCTTAGAAAACAAATTACTGCATAGTTTCCTATGTATTATTTCTTACATTGTTAGCTCAGAAAATCTTAAGTGTTATTACATACAGCCGGGAAGAACTATTGGGTATAAGAGTGGTGTCAATTTACCAAAATTACAACCAGGAATACGACTTTCCCAAAGCGGATCCTTTGTTCGAACCTCCACCCTGGACATATGATCTAATCCCAGAGGGCGACCCAAAACAACGTTGTCGCCGCAGGAGAGGCAGACGGAGCGGCCTCCTGGTCAGACTTAGAAGGCGAGCACACCATCCACCGCTTCCGAGCATATTAGTCGCCAATATCCAGTCCCTAGACAACAAGGTGGATGAAATTAGGGCACGAGTTGCCTTCCAGAGAGACATTTGTGCATTCGCACAAAACTGAAAGCACAAACCACCGCATTCAACCATTGAAAGAGGTCAGGGAATATGGACGAATACAAACAGTTATTCCCTCCACAAGCGAAATGTTGGTATAGGGGCAAAACGGAGTCGCAATTCAACGGCCCAGACACGTCTCGTGCGTGGCAGAGTCTACAGGCAATTACGGACTGAAAAAAACAAACAGCCACGTCATGAAGAATACCTATGTAAGAATGCAGTTCATTGACTACAGCTCAGCATTCAACACCATAGTACACTCCAAGCTCATCATTAAGCTTAAGGCCCTGGGTCTCAACCCCGCCCTGTGCAATTGGGTCCTGGACTTTCTGACGGGCCGCCCCCAGGTGATGAAGGTAGGAAACAACATCTCTACTTTGCTGATCCTCAACACTGGGGCCACACAAGGGTGCATTCTCAGCCCCCTCCTCTACTCCCTGTTCGCCCATGACTGCGTGGCCATGCACGCCTCCTACTCAATCATCAAGTTTGCAGACGACACAACAGTAGTGGGCCTGAATACCAACAACGACGAGACAGCCCACAGACAAACTGAAATGGTCCACCAACACAGACAGCGTAGTGAAGAAAGCACAACAGCACCTCTTCAACCTCAGGAGGCTGAAGAAATTTGGCTTGTCAGCTAAAACCCTCACAAACTTTTACAGATGCACAATCGAGAGCATCCTGTCAGGCTGTATCGCCGCCTGGTACGGCAACTGCACCGCCCTCAACCGCAAGGCTCTCCAGAGGGTAGTGCAGTCTGCACAACGCATTACCAGGGGCAAACTACCTGCCCTCCAGGACACCTACAGCACCCGCTGTCACAGGAAGGTCAAAAAGATCATCAAGGACAACAACCACCCGAGGCACTGCCTGTTCACCCCGTTATCATCCAGAAGGCGAGGTCAGTACAAGTGCATCAAAGCTGGGACCTAGAGACTGAAAAACATCTTATATCTTAAGGCCATCAGACTGTTAAGCAGCCATCACTAACATAGAGAGGCTTTCTATGTACACTCACTACTTTACATTGTAGCAAAGTGTCATTTCATCAGTGTTGTCACATGAAAATATATACTCAAATATTCACAAAAATGTGAGGGGTGTACTCACTTTTGTGATATACTGTATTTGACAAATAACATTTGATTTGATTATTTATGACCAGGGCTCTGCCATTTGGATGCAGATGTAGCCTAGGCCGATGGTCTCCTATCTGGCTTCTCAGAGACAAACTCAGTGTTAGTCCAGAGCTGTCAATCTGGGCCAATTTCCTTCCTGTCTGGATAGTGAGGGAGAGGAACAATGGCAGACTACTACCACTCCCACAGAGTGATTGCTGAGAGGAGAGCATCTTGAGTGGAGAAAGAGAGAGGCCTGCCTGCCTGGATACTGCTATGTTAGTCACTCAACGACACACACACTAGGGATACACGGGTTGACTCATAACCCACAGTCCCTGTGGCTATATCCACGGGGCGGACAGGTTTAGGGTCATAAAATATTGGGTGGACGAAATATTGGGTGGCGGTCGGGTTCAATAAAGAGAAAAACAATACATTAAAAAAAAATCCATAAATGTATAATTCTTGTGAAATGTACATCTACAGCGCCTTCAGAAAGTAGTCACATCCCAGTACTTTTTCCACATTATGTTGTGCTACAGACTGAATTTAAAATGGATTCAATTCAGATTTAGTGTCACTGATCTACACACAATATCCCATAATGTCAGTGGAATTTTGTTTGTAGAACAATGTTTACATTAATAAAAAATGAAAAGCTGAAATGGCTTGTGTCAATAAGTATTCAACCCCTTTGTTATGTTAGGCACATTTTTACTCCTGAACTTATTTAAGCTTAATAAATAACATAAGTTGCATGGACTCATTCCGTGTTAAATAATAGCGTTTAGTATGATTTTTTTAATGACTACACATCTCTGTACTCCACACATAAAATTACTGTATCTGTAAGGTCCCTCCGTTGAGTACTGAATATCAAGCACAGATTCACCAAAAAGACCAGAGAGGTTCTTCGATGCCTCTCAAAGAAGTTCACCGATTGGTAGAAGTGTAAGAAAAATGTCAGTTTAATTCAATAAGATAATTAAATGTTGTTTTTTGCCATCATTGTAAGCCTGCCACACACAATACGATACATTTATTAAACATAAGAATGAGTGTGAGTTGTCACAACCCGGCTAGTGGGAAGTGACAAAGAGCTCTCATAGGACCAGGGCACAACAATTAAGAGGACAAAGGAAATCCTTCCACCTCACAGAACTTGAGGTACGAACAAATGTCATGTTCCAGAGAAAGTGTAAAAGATCAGTGAAGAATCCAACTATGAACTGGTGCGTTTGTCACAACTTGGGAAGCTCAAGAGAGACGGTGTGGCCACATTACCATAACGCTGTTTATATAATAGCCTCAGGTATGAGATTTACATCTAATTGTTGTATAAGATGAATGAGTGAGTATGATACTGTTTGTATAATGGTGTAATATGATTGTGGACTGTTTAATGAAGAAAAATACAATTCCCAATTGGATTTGAACTAAATCAGAGGACCGCCGCTGAGCCCAGTTAGGGTCAGACATCCCGGGACACTCCTTTTCTGCCATTCCGAATAAAACCCAACTTTAAGAAATTATCAGCAGACCATGTTTTTCTCCATTAGGAGGAGGACAAAGGTTGTAGACCAAGCTTACCTCAATTACGAGATGGCTAAAGGTTGTAGAATCGTTTAACCATACCACGTGGTTAAACTCTTAGACTATCGATACTGACAGAATAAGAACAAGTCTTTGATACTAATTACTAGTCTGCAGCTAGGAATTCGGTATCATTGAACGCGAAGAACGACAACCGCCGAAACATCCATTCTACAACGAATGTCACTTTGAACTATCCCCTCTAACCAAGACACAGAGAGAGAGAGGGAGAGCGACGGACAATTCTACAAAAGAAAGACTTTTCACCAGCGATCAAGACGACACACTGAGCATAAATATATTGATTGATTGCAATTGTTCCCGAATGAGTGAGCGTTCATGTGTAAGGGATTAGTATTTTAATTGTTATAATTAACTCTGTAGGGACTACTTAGTCGACCCCCATTGCCCCTTTGTCTAACAAGCCGCCATGCCGGTTAAGCCCACTAGGGCACATTCTATCATTTCATGTAACCATATTTACTGTTTGTTTATGCATTTCTGTGAATTACTTAGTTAGTAAAATCAATTATTTAAGACAATTGATGTATGGATGACTCATAGTGAAGACTGGATTCGTGCAGACAACCAACAATTTATGACGTTTGTAATTAGACTAACGTGAGGTAAAATAAATAATTAATTAATCAGAAGACTATTGATCAGATATGAAAATATCTGAAAGGTTATATTGGGAAATTATAACTTTGTAATCTGAATACTTTCCTTGGTGCCCCAACTTCCTAGTTATTTACAGTTACATGATTATTCAGTTTAATCGAGTAACTAATTACATAGAATCTTTGATAAAAACAAAGTCTGCAGTTTAATGATAGTAAAGACAAGACAACAGGTTAATGAGAAGGGTATGCTTGAAAGTATGCAAATAACCCCGCAATGTTGGGTTGGGAGAGTCTCAGTCTTAAATAATTTTCCACACAGTCTGTGCCTGTATTTAGTTTTCATGCTAGTGAGGGCCGAGAATCCACTCTCACATAGGTACGTGGCTGCAAAGGGTCTTAACAGCGTGACTTGCCAAGGCAGGATACTCTGAGCACAATCCAGAAATCTGGCAGTGGCTTCTGATTAAATTACATTTCCACAGAACCGCATGTTGCAATTTCGATGAGGCTCTCTTGTTCAGATATCGGTAAGTGGACTGGAGGCAGGGCGTGAAAGGGATAACGAGTCCAGTTGTTACCTGCGTAATGGTGCACCCAACTCACTCAGGTGCTTCGCTATATCACATTATTCGTAAGCTTGAGTTCATTTACCCACAAAAAAACATACAATGATGGAAAGACTGTGTTGTCAATGTTAATGCAGACAGAGAAAAGCTCCAACTTCTTAATCATAACCTAAATTTTTGTCCCGCACATTGAATATAGTTGCGGAGAGTCTCTCAATTTAAAAAAACGTGTCAATACTTTGCCCCTTGATAACCAGTGCACTTCTGTATGTTGTAAAAAGCATTACATGGTCGCTGTTTATGTCATTGCAGAGTGCAGAAAATACATGAGAGTTCAGGGGCCTTGCTTTAACAAAGTTAACCATTTTCACTGCTACGTTTAGCTACATACGGACCGTTAGTGGAATTACAGCGATAGAGTAACGGTTAATGTGATTGGATATAATTATTTGACGTTGTTGTTACTTCGCTGAACACTAGATGGTTTCATTTTATTTTTGGCAGTGAAGCAAGGCTAGTCAGGCGAGAAGAAAACCTCACCCGAATGTATAGCCCCATGAAGGCCTGATTCATGCAGTCTCCTCTGAACAGTTGATGTTGAGATGTGTCTGTTACTTGAACTCTGTGAAACATTTAATTGGGTTGCAATCTGAGGTGCAGTTAACTCTAATGAACTTATTCTCTGCAGCAGAGGTAACTCTGGGTCTTCCTTTCCTGTGGCGGTCCTCATGAGAGCCAGTTTCATCATCGGTTTTTGCGACTGCACCTGAAGAAACGTTCAAAGTTCTTGAAATTGTCTGGATTGACTGACTGACCTTCATGTCTTAAAGTAATGACGGACTCGTTCTTACCATGATATTGATTTGGTCTTTTACCAAATAGAGCTGTCTTCAGTATACCACCCTTACCTTGTCATAACACAACTGATTGGTTCAAACGCAAGACGGTAAGAAATTCCACAAATTAACTTTTAACAAGGCATACCTGTTAATTGAAATACATTCCAGGTGACTTCCTCAAGAAGATGGTTGAGGGAATACCAAGAGTGTGCAAAGCTGTAATCAAGGAAAAAGAGTGACTACTTTGAAGAATCTCAAATATAAAATCTCTATAATATAACAGGTTTTTGGTTACTACATGATTCTATGTGTTATTTCATAGTTTTGATGTTGTTACTATTATTCTACAATGTTGAAAATTGTACAAATAAAGAAAAACCCTTGAATGAGTAGATGTGTCCAAACTTGACTGGTACTGTATATTATATATTTCATGGATTATGTTTTAAATACTCACATAAGTGTGGTAAATGTGTACATTTCCGTATTCAAAAATATATATTTCAAAACAAACTGTTCAGTTACTCTCTGCCCCTCAGTGAATGCCAGCTCTGCATCTGTGGGCGCATAGGTCAAGAGAACATTGCCTTGATTGTTTTACCAGCTATTTGCCATGGGGGGGGAACAGCTCCAATGAAATCGCAGGATTTTATAGCATAAATTATAACAACACAAAGTAAATGGACCTTCCTGGGGTGCTCAAATGTGCATCTGTTCAGTACGAACTTCCGGGTCTGCTCTAGTCTCCTCCCAATGAGTCTCCCGCGCCAGACGGCTTAATTCCGCAAGCGAGACTAGATCCCTTCTATAAAAGGTACAGATGGCACTAAAGAAAAAAACTACTTTGTAAATACCTTGCAAATAAATAATCCTAAAAAAGTAATGTGACCTCATAATGAACTAGCTAGAACCTTCTCATCACGGATCTGGTAGGACAATAAGAATGGCCGATTTGACTGTTTCGCCCTGATGTTGTTTATAAGGTATTACTGTAGGTGACATGTGTGGACTAAAACAGCATAGGATCAGGTCTATCACAAAGCATAATCAAATTAATTAGCCAGCTACAGAAACTTTGAATCAAATCAAATTGTTTGGGACACAAACATCTATTTAGCCGGTGTTATTGTGGGTGTAGCAAAATGCTTATGTTCCTAGGTCCAACAGTGCAGTAATATCTAACAATACATGTAAATCTAAAGTAAAATAATGGAATTAAGAAATATTAGGATGAGCAATAGTCCGGAATATAAATATACAGTTGAAGTCAGAAGATTACATAAACTGAGTTTAAATGTATTTGGCTAAAGTGTTTCACAATTACTGACATTTAATCCTAGTAAAAAATCCCTGTCTTAGGTCAGTTAGGATGACCACTTTATTTTAACAATGTAAAATGTCAGAATAATAGTAGAGTGATTTATTTCAGCTTTTATTTCTTTCATCACATTCCAAGTGGGTCAGAAGTTTACATACACTCAATTAGTATTTGGTAGCATTGCCTTTAATTTTTTAACTTGGGTCAAACATTTTGGGCAGCCTTCCACAAGCTTCCCACAATAAGTTGGGTCAATTTTGGCCCATTCCTCCTGACAGAGCTGGTGTAACTGAGTCAGGTTTGTAGGCCTCCTTGCTGGCACCTTTTCAGTTCTGCCCACAAATGTTCTATAGGATTGAGGTCAGGGCTTTGTGATGGCCACTCCAATACCCTGACTTTGTCTTTAAGCCATTTTGCCACAACTTTGGAAGTATGCTTGGAGTCCTAATCCATTTGGAAGACTCATCTGCAACTAAGCTTTAACTTCCGGACTGTCTTGAGATGTTGTAAAATATATCCACATAATTTTCCTACCTCATGATGCCATCCATTTTGCGAAGTGCACCAGTCCCTCCTGCAGCAAAGCACCCCCACAACATGATGCTGCCAACCCCGTGCTTCAAGGTTGGGATTGTGTTCTTCGGATTGCAAGCCTCCCCCTTTTTCCTCCAAACATAGTGATGGCCATTATGGCCAAACAGTTCTATTTTTGTTTCATCAGACCAAAAAGTCTCCCCATGTGCAGTTGCAAACCGTAGTCTGGCTTTTTTATGGTGGTTTTGAAGCAGTGGCTTCTTCCTTGCTGAGCGGCCTTTCAGGTTATGTCGATATAGGACTTGTTTAACTGTGGATATTGATACTTTTGTACCTGTTTCCTCCAGCATCTCCACAAGGTCCTTTGCTGTTGTTCTTTGATTGATTTGCACTTTTCGCACCAAAGTACATTCATCTCTATGAGACAGAACATGTCTTCTTCCTTAGCGGTGTGATGGCTGCGTGATCCCATGGTGTATATACTTGCGTACTATTGTTTGTACAGATGAACATGGTAACCTCAGGCATTTGGAAATTGCTCCTAATGATGAAACAGACTTTTGGAGGCCTCCAATTTTTTTTCTGCAGACTTGGCTGATATCTTATGATTTTCCCATGATGTCAAGCAAAGAGTCACTGTTTGAAGGTAGGCCTTGAAATATGTCCACAGGTACACCTCCAATTGACTTAAATGATGTCAATTAGCCCATCAGAAGCTTCTAAAGCCATGACATCATTTCCTGGAATTTTCCAAGCTGTTTAAAGGCACAGTCAACTTAGTGTATGTAAACTTCTGACCCACTGGAATTGTGATAAAGTGATAATTGAAATAATCTGTCTGTAAACAATTGTTGGAAAAATTACTTGTGTCATGCACAAAGTAGATGTCTACCTGATTTGCCAAAACTATAGTTTGTTAGCAAGAAATTTGTGGAGTGGTTGAAAAATGACAATGTGTATGTAAACTTCCGACTTCAACTGTATATGCATATAATGGGATTCAGAAATAGTTTGGTCAATTTTTTGGTCAAATGAATGAGTTTGCTAGCAACCATTGATAAGCTACAGCTAGCTGGTAGCTTGCTAGTTAGCTCCCATGCCAATTTCAAGTCTTTCTAAACTAATATCTGACTAACTAAGAAATATGAAGTTATTTCAGAATGAAAATGTACTGGCTAGCGCATCACGCTTGGTGACGTTATGTGAGAACTATTCTGGCACATTCAAAATTGTATAATTTAATCTGTTCAAAACAGTGGCAGCATGTGCAGCAGTGGTCATTCGGGTTTTGACATGCAAAAGTGAAATAGGAGTATTTATGCTATTGTCCAAATGTACAGATCGCTTTATATATCTTCGCAAAGAAACTACTGGTAGTTCGAAAAATTTGCATATTTATGTCATGCTGCTTTGTTGACAACTCCAACAACCTTGCACCATGGGTATTTTGCCAATAAGTGGCCGCCGCTGATACACACCACTCCTGCCCTTGACCTGTCCTTCAGTGCATCTCTCTCTCTCTCACACACACACACACACACACACACACCCCTTACCTACCTCACACACACCCCTTACCTACCTCACCCCAACAGTTAATGTAGAGCAGGCTGCAATCTCATATCATGTCATAAAACATACCATAAATAATGAACATAAATGGAAAATAACAAAATATATAAGGAAATGAGATTCCACAAAAATAAATCTGAGCCAGTCATAATTTCATGGTTAAGTAATACAAGATGAATGAGAGTGGATCATTTCAGAGAATCTAATTAACGCTGAGGTCACTGCACGCTGTTTCTGTGCTGCCAGCCAGGTTGCATGGTGTTTACACTACCATCTTTATTTACATATGAAACCAATAGTTATAGGAAGGGTTAGGCTTAGCATTCGTATTTACATATAAGCTATTGATGTAGCAGCACACTAAATCCTTCATATGAAACCAATAGGCGCTGAGAATGTGTAAACTTCAGAAATGTTTACACTTTAAAAAGAAAAGCATTTTAGATGGGACTGTCGTGATAACCCATGACTCAACTGTAGCACAACCAATAC
This sequence comes from Oncorhynchus kisutch, assembly GCF_002021735.2. Taxonomy (NCBI): domain Eukaryota; kingdom Metazoa; phylum Chordata; class Actinopteri; order Salmoniformes; family Salmonidae; genus Oncorhynchus; species Oncorhynchus kisutch. The sequence continues at coordinate 19,970,728 of NC_034181.2, read as the reverse complement.
ATTCTCTAACATATTTCAACAGTCATATGCATAGTTAGTGTAGGCTTTTCTGTAATCTTGACACACTATTGAACATTGGCAGAATATACTGCTGCATTGCACTTTGAGAATGTGATGCTGAGAGAGAGAGTGAGAGAGAAACGAACAAAGAATGATACAGAGAGAGAGAGGAGGGAGAGGGAGAGAGAGAAAGAGAGAAAGAGCGAGAAACACATTCCATTTCAGCAGAAAGCCTGCCTGATTCCCATTCATGTAAGGCATAATAAAATCATATTTTCATTTGCAAGCGGTAAATTATCTTTGCTGTCAAAGCCGTAGTTGCTCATTTTCATCTTAGTTTAAGCTAAGGAGCAGCATATCAAATCAAAAAATATTTTTCACGTGCCGAATACACAACAGTTGTAGACCTTACCGTGAAATGCTTACTTACAAGCCCTTAACCAACAATGCAGTTCAAGAAAGAGTCAGAAAATATTTACTAAATTAACTAAAGTGAATATTTTAAAAGAAAAAATAAATCATATATATATATATATATATATATATAAATAAAATCAAAAAGTAACAAGAAAATTAAAATAACAATAATGAGGCTATATAAAGGGGGGTACCGGTACTGAGTGAATGTGAGGGGGTACAGGTAAGTCGAGGTAATTTGTAAAGTGACTATGCATAGATAATAAACAGCGAGTAGCAGTAGTGTAAAAAAAAAGGGGGGGGGAGGAGGAGTCAATGTAATTAGTCCGGGTGGACATTCAATTAATTGTTCAGCAGTCTTATGGCTTGGGGGTAGCAGAGAGGGTTGCAATGGAGTCTATAACAATTTTTTGGTCTTTCCTCTGACAGCACCTAGTATATAGGTCCTGGATGTCAGGAAGCTTGGCTCCAGTGATGTTCTGGGCTGTAGGCACTACTCTCTGTAGCGGTCAGGATGCCCTCGATGGTGCAGCTGTAGAACCTTTTGAGGATCTGGGGATGCCAGCTTGCGGCTAGGTTTCCTTTGTAGTCCGTTATATTCTTCAAGCCCTACCACATCCAACAAGCGTCAGAGCCAGTGTAGTAGGATTCAATCTTAGGCCTGTATTGACGCTTTGTCTGTTTGATGGGTCGTCTGCGGGTATAGCGGGATTTCTTATAAACGTCCGGATTAGTGTCCCGCTCCTTGAAAGCGGCAGCTCTAGCCTGTAGCTTGGTGCAGATGTTGCCTGTAATCCATGGCTTCTGGTTGGGAAGTGTACGTCTGGTCGCTTTGGGGACAACGTCATCGATGCACTTATTGATGAAGCCGGTGACTGAGGTGATATACTCCTCAATGCCATTGGATGACTCCCGGAACATATTCCAGACTGTGCTAGCAAAACAGTCCTGTAGCGTAGCATCTGCGTCATCTGACCACTTCTGTTTGAGTCATTGGTACTTCCTGCTTTAATTTTTGCTTTTAAGCAGGAATCAGGAGGATATAATTATGGTCAGATTTGCCAAATGGAGGGCGAGGAAGAGCTTTATATGCATCTCTGAGTAAAGGTGGTGGTAAATAGACGGCTACGAATAATATAGATGATAACTCTCTTGGTAGGTTGTGTGGTCTACAGCTTATCATGAGGTATTCTACCTCAGGTGAGCAATACCTTGAGACTTCTTTGATATTAGACATCGTGCATCAACAGTTATTGACAAATAGACACACACCCCCACCCCTTGTCTAACCAGATGTAGCTGCTCTGTCCTGCCGATGCTCAGAGAAGCCAGCCAGCTCTATATTATCCATGTTGTAGTTCAGCCACGTCTCAGTGAAACATAAAGATATTTCAGTTTTTATTGTCCTGTTGGTAGGATAGTCTTAATCGTAGATCATCCAGTTCGTTTTCCAATGATTGCACTTTGGCCAATAATACAGATGGAAGTTATGGTTTACCGACCCGTCAGCAAATTCTTACAAGGCACCCGGCCCTCCCCCCCTATTCCTCAGTCTTTTCTTTTGTTCACGCTGATGGGGATTTGGGCCTTGTCTTGACAAAGCAGTATATCCTTTGCATCGGACTCTTTAAAGAACAAATCTTTGTCCAGTTCTAGGTGAGTAATCACTGTTCTGATGTCCAGCAGCTCTTTTCGGTCATAAGAGACAGTAGCAGCAACATTATGTACAAAATAAGTTACAAACAATGCAAAAAAACTAATTAGGCACAGTTGGTCAGGAGCTCGTAAAATGGTAGCCATCGCCTCCGGCGCCTTTACTGATACATATCCTTGGTAGTTTGTTTTTGTGCTTTAAAAGAAGAGATGTGTGATATGCTACTGATGTTTCTTTTCTCCAGCTGCATCAAAGACACCACAGCATGTTCTACTGTCCACTGAACCAGACTCTAGGTTGCCATCGATTTCCAGCAGTTGTGTGTGTGTACTCACGTGTGCGTTCGTGCACATTGAGACTCCGTACGTCTGTTCCAGCCCTGCCTGCATAGCTGATATGATCCCGGGTCTATTGCTGTAGGGCAGGGAACGCTATTCTGGCTACGACCCAAATGGAACCCTGTCCCCTATATAGCACACTACTTTTGACCAGGGCCTATAGGGCTCGGTCAAAGGTAGTGCATAATGTAGGAAATAGGGTGCCATTTGGGACCCCACCACTCACTACTCTGGCTGATCTCCCTCCAGGCACATAGGGGGAAGTAGGATAGCCAAGTGCAAGGGTAACCAACAAAAAATTGGTCCTAATATAGACTGGGACAATGCAGTCTATTGCTGTCAGCTGAGGCCATGCAGGGAGGCAGGAAGGGAGGGGAGCACTGAGTGGTCCAGACATTTAATCACTGCTGCTCTCTCTCACACACAAAAAACAGACAAAACTTTGACCTTCACATTATACATCTGTGTGGGCGTTATAATACAACAGCCAGTACCAACTACTAATGAAAACAAAGGACATGAACTGTACTTTGGTTCACCTGAATATGTTTAAAGACCTCGATGAGAGGAATTGCAGTGAAATTATGAGAACAACGTAAATTATGGTCATAGAATTCAGACAGTTGCCCTATTCTATTTAAATTATATTCTAATTCTCATGCTTGGTTACAAAGAAGAACTATGACAATGAATTCTAACGTTGACATTTATCATCTTCTGCACTTTAATTTGAAACGGGTACCCAGTAGCAGCCTTTCTCACACCGTTCGTCTACTGCTCATTGTTTAACGAAGGGATTAAAGAATGAATGGCAGGTTTAATTTCTATCTCCATCCAAGCTATTCTGAGTGTAAAGCAATTATAAACACAGCTAGCGTTGTCTTGTCGTCACACCATGGCTGGCCCAGCAGACAGAATGACTTTGAGGAGATTGTGATTGGCAGCATTGCTCTGTGACATCTGAGCATGAAAGCTGCTGTTGTGTACGGAGTACTGACTGACTGCAAAGTTGAATTAATTAGACATAAAATACTGCATGAGTCTTAATGAAAATGTCTTATGACTGTTTTAGAAAGTTACTTCTAACACACTCATTGGAAATTACACTGACTAAGATAGAGCAGCGGCAGCAGTTCCCAAATGGACTACTTATAATTCATGTGTAATTAATAACTGTGGTAATAAGATTAGCCCACATAAACACACCTTACCTCTTGTCATCATAAAAACATTATTATATTGAGAAAGCCTTGGCTGGTGATTACTAAGCATACTGCACTGTGAGCTGAATATTTACATTGATGACTGTTGAGCTGAGAGGTTTTACAGAAATCCCGGTTGGAGCATTCCCAGATTTGCTGTTTATTCCCTGCCGATTCCAGGAATCTTCCAACCTGGATTTCTGTGTTGGAAAGTTACTAGAATGTTGCAAGCCAAGCTGAGTGAAAATATAACGTCAAGGAAGGTGTAGAACACAGATCATTTTGATGGATCCTTGATCCATCAACATTGTTGTAGTTTCTCTTCGTGGCATAGGTTAAGAAACACACTGGCATAGTATACACAGTTCCTCAAACAGTGCACCCTAACATTTACTCAACGTCTGATGTTTCTGTTCACAAAAATAAAGAGTGCACAAAACAATATGAACATGATCAAATAAATCCCCCATGGATTTTTCAAATTGCCATGGTACAGAAATGGGAAACGCTGTTTCCATGTGAAAGCGGCAGAATGCAGTCTTTGTTTCAGAATCATAATAGGTAAGGACAGAAAGCACGGCACCATCGTCTTTCTCTCACACGATTGAAATGGTTCATTATCCTAAAATGTACCTCTGAGGTAGAATGTATTATTCTCTCCAACTCCATTGGTACTGTGAGGTGAGGTATTTGTGAATCCCAACCTGGAGTAAGGGCTGCTGCCACACCATCATGGCCCTGTCATTCAAATGCAACACTCCAAGAAGCAGCTCAATGCACATTCAGAAGAGGAAAACTGAAAGCATATCGGAAAAGAAATCACATGTATTTTCTTTTTGTTTCACCTTTTAAACGGAGTAACTATAAGCTGACGTCTTCCTGGCCAAGGAGAAGCATGACATTTCTTTCATTTCTATTTCTCTCTCTCGCAGAACACTTGAGATCAAAGAGACTACCTTTCCTATTTCATTTAAAATGGAGAAACCTGGAGAAATAGTACCCAGAAGTCATTGTATTTGATCTGATCTGTGAATGTTCTCATTTGCTCTACTTTCCTTTCCAACGAACCTTCAGGGGTATCATCCATCCATCCATCCACTGCTTCAGTGCACTTTACCTAATGCTCTCTCTGTTCTCATGTATAATTCTAACTGTGGTCAGTCTCAGTGCTGACACCCCAGCCAGCAGTTTCCACGGCTCCCACAGTGTTCCTTTCAGCAACAGTGACCGCTTGTGCGTGAGAAGTGAAAGCAACCCGGCCAACACCCACCTACAGACATCAAATCCAACCCTTACTGGGTTACAGATCTGAGAAGTCAGTGTCCACAGCCTTCTAGAGAAGTCCATCTCTCAGTCTCCCTCTCTGTCCTTAGCCAGCCTGGTCTCGTAATGTAGGCTATATGCTTTAGCCAACTCTTCTTATCTTTGTCATGCCATACATGCTTGGCAGCAAAATGAATGAACACAGAGAGAAAGAAGTTGGCTAAAGCACAGACAAACTGGACCACCAGGCAGGTAGCCTAGTGGCTAAGTGCATTGGGCCAGTAACTGAAAGGTCGCTGGTTTGAATCCTTGAGCCAACTAGGTGAAAAATACGTCAATGTGCCCTTCAGCAAGGCACTTAACCATAATTGCACATGTAAATGTGCGGAGCATGAGAATGTAGATCAAACTGATGTTTGACGCAGCCTCTCAGAGAAAACCGTTGGTACATGAGGTTCTGTTGACTTCTAGCAAACGTATAAGAAGACTAAGTGTCACATCAAAACAGCAGGCTGTAGGAAACTGGGACGTCTAAGTGTGACATGAAAATAGCATAGACAAGAGCACTAAGCAAAGACACTTGGAATGTCACTCTCAGTCATTTCAACCATGCTCTCTCTCTCGCGCACACACACACACACACACACACTTATGGGCTGTGCATGTGATCTTTCTGATTCCTATCCCTCTCTTGGAGAAGAGAGGGCCCTCTATAGCCTCCCGTCCCCGGTCCCTAGCCTGACAGCCAAAGCCAAGCCATGCCACAGATTAAGAGGTGTGTGGGCAATCTGTTGGATATTGCTCAAGGATAAGGCAACCAAGCATAAGACTGCAGTCACTTCTTGTTCAAGTCAAGGCAGTTCACTTCACCTGTGCCATTTACAATCAGCAACCTGTGTTTGGTGGGCCTCCGCTCCTCGCCTGCCCGCAATCCCATGTAAGGAAGGAAGAACTCACAGGTCCAATCATATGGAAACAGACAGTCTTCAACTGACAAACAACACATAAAGCCATTTGCACTGCATTGATGTTGAGCATAATTTTTGGGGTGAGACCTACACATCAAACCAAAGCCTTTTTAGCCAAAACAAGTGACTAACAGAGGCAGAAACTGGGTACAACTAACCCTGAAAGCAATGTATGTCCTTTCTTCTCTTAACAGCCTCTAGAGATAATTAAGTACAAATAGGACAACAGAAGAATGAATTCAATGATATCCATGTAAGTTCATGAAAAACAGACAGATGCTCCCAGAGGTGCTAAAAAATAAGCCTTTGATGATGGTAATAAATTATAAACTTTATATTTTACAAACTGAGACAAACATTTGTCAAATAATACATTATAACTTCCCTTCCTCATTCTTTTAATGAATTTAGCTAATATTTATGAATTGCAGTCAAGTTTGTTTATAGCAAAGTAGTCTGAGATGTGTCTAACTGCGTCAACATGAAGCTGTGCCCCTGGAGATGCCCACCTGTGTAGACGTCAGCCCTGGGCACGTGCCTGATCCCCCTCACCTGTCTCACTCTCTGTCTTTCTCTCTGTCCCTGTCTTTCTCTGTCCTTGTCTCTCTCTGTCCTCGACTCTCTGTCCCTGTCTTTCTCTGTCCCTGTCTCTCTCTGTCCTCGACTCTCTGTCCCTGTCTCTCAATTCAATTCAATTTGCTTTATTGGCATGACGTAACAATGTGCATATTACCAAAGCTTATTTTGGATATTTACAATATAAAAATTAGAATCAAAATTGTCAACGGGACAACAGTAACAACAATAACCAAGTGTCAAAATAGCCATACATTCAACAATATCAATAAGCATACATGTGTTGGTTGATTGGGGCGGCAGGGTAGCCTAGTGGTTAGAGCAGTGGACTAGCAACTGGAAGGTTGCGAGTTCAAACCCCCGAGCTAAATCTGTCATTCTGCCCCTGAACAGGCAGTTAACCCACTGTTCCTAGGCCGTCATTGAAAATAAGAATTTGTTCTTAACTGACTTGCCTGGTTAAATAAAGGTAAAATAAAAAAATTGGTCTGTCAAACACTGTCCCTCAACTTATGGCAGGCAGCAATGTAGTGCGCTGTCAACCCACAGCTCTCTGCGTCCTCCCCCAACAGGACGGGTGCCTACTCTCATCAGAGAGGTCTTTGAAACCTTGAATAGGAGTTTCAAATTTGGGGAAATTGTTTTATATTTTTTACATTTTGTCAAGATATGCAGCTCCTTCTCAGGTTCTGCTGTTGTGCAGTGGTTGCACAGCCTTTCCTCTACAGGGAGCCAGGTTTTCCTGTGTCTACCCTTCTCATTGGCAAGGCTGTGCTCACTGAGCCTGTACTTTGTGACGGTTTTTCTAAGGTTTTGATCAGTAACCATGGTCAAATATTTAGCCACAGTGTACTGTCGATTTAGGACAAGATAGCACTGCATTTTGCTTTGTGTTTGCGTTTCCCAATAAGCAATATAGTTTTGTTTTGACTGTGTTGTAATTGGGTTTATCCTGATTGATTGGATGTTCTGGTCCTGAGGCTTCAGTGTGTTAGTATAACAGGTTTGTGAACTCAGCCCCAGGACCAGCTGGATGAGGGGACTCTTTTCTTTGCTCAACTCTTGGCATTGCAGGTATGCTTGGTATGATATGAGAGGAGGTCACTGTATTTTAGATGTTTCCAAAACTTAATTGCTCTCTTTTTTGTTTTTATTATTAGTGGATATTGGCCTAATTCTGCCCTGCCTGCATTGTTTGTAGTTATCCTCTGGACATGTAGGAGAATCTTACAGAACTCTGCATGCAGGGTTTCAATGGGGTGTTTGTCCTATTTGATGAAATCTTGTTTTGCAAGTGGATCCCACACCTCGCTGCCATAAAGTGTAATTGGTTCAATGACATATTCAATTAGTTGTAGCCAAATTTTAATAGGTATTTGTTAAGGTTTTCTTCCGGTGAAGGAGAGGAGGACCAAAATGCAGCGTGGTTATTTGTATACATTTTTAATAAAGATGAAACCATGAACAGTATACAAAAACAATAACTGTGAAAAAACCAAAACCGCCTATCTGGTGTTAACAAACACAGAGACATGAACAATCACCCACAAAACACTCAAAGAATATGACTGCCTAAATATGGTTCCCAATCAGAGACAACGATAAACACCTGCCTCTGATTGAGAATCACTCCAGACAGCCATAGACTATTCTAGACAACCCCACTATACCACAATCCCAATACCTACAAAAACCCCAAGACAAAACACACCACATAATAAACCCATGTCACACCCTGGCCTGACCAAAATAACAAAGAAAACACAAAATACTAAGACCAGGGTGTGACAGTATTTCAAAATGAATTAGCTTTTTAATGGTGTAGAATGCCCTGCGTTCTCTCTCAGTTCATTCACTGCCTCATTAAGGTGTCCAGTTGAGCTTATTTTTAAACCTAAGTAATTGTAGTGTGTGCAGTACTCTATATATTTTGTACCAATTGAGAACTTTGATCTAATTCCCTGAGATCTGGATCTTCTCTGGAAAATCATTATTTTAGTATTTTTGGGGTTTACTTCTTGGGCCCAGGTCTGGCGGTACTGCTCTAGCAGGTCCAGGCTCTGCTGTAGGCCATGTGCTGTGGGTGACAGCAGGCATAGGTCATCTGTGAAGAGTAGGCATTTAACTTCTGAATTGTGGAGACTAACACCAGGGGCTGAGGATTTTTTAAATAATAGTGGCCAATTGCAACCCTGACGAAGGCCCCGCCCCTGGTTAAAGAATTCTGTTATTTTCTTGCCAATTTTAATGCTGCACGTATTGCCAGTATACATTGATTTAATTATGTCATGTTTTACCCCCTACACCACTTTCAAAAACTTTGTAGAACAGTCCTGTATGCCAAATAGAATCAAATGCTTTTTGGAAGTCGATAAAGCAAGCGTATATTTTGGTATTATTTTGGTGGACATGTTTATGTAACAGGGTGTGTAGGGTGTAAATATGATCAGTTGTGCGATGTTTTGGTTTCAATCCAATTTGGATTTTACTCAAGACATTGTGCTTATTAAGGAAGTTTAGAAATCTTACATTTATAATACTACAGAAAACCTTCCCCAGGTTACTGTTCATACAAATGCCTCTAATTGTTAGGGTCACATTTATCTCCGTTTTTAAAGATTGGGGTTATGAGTCCTTGATTCCAGATGTCAGGGAAATAACCTACACTCAGGATCAAATGAAACAGTTTTAATATAGCCAATTGAAATTTTGCACTAGTGAGTTTGAGCATCTCATTTAGGATGCCATCAGGTCTGCACGCTTTTTTAAATTTCAGAGCCTGAAGTTTCTTATGGAACTCCTGATCAGTAATTGGGGACTCCAATGGATTTTGATTGTCCTTTATAGTTTTTTCTAATCCATTCAATTTCTCATGAATTTGGCATTGTTCTGCATTTGTGTCCATTTGAACGGTGCTGTAGAGTGTTTTAAAATGGGTTGTCCATATGTCACCATTTTGTATCGCCAATTCATCTTGTTTAGATTTTTTTAGTTTTTTCCAATTTTGCCAGAAGTAGTTTGTGTTTATGGACTCCTCAATTAGTGTCAGCTGCTTGCTGTTGTACTGTGCTTTTTTGGTTCTGATTGTACGTTTATAGAGTTTTAAAGTCTCACAGAAATGAAGGTGTAGTTCACCATTATTTGGGTCTCTGTGCTTTTTGTTGGATAGTGTTCTAAGTTTTTTCATTATAATTTTACAATCTGCATCAAATCAGTTGTCATCTGTGATCTTTTTTTTCCTTTTTTTTTATCAATATCAATTGTGCTTCTTTTGCCGTTTGCCTGAATATATAGTTGATGTTTTGTACTGCTAGATTGATGCCTTCTTCACTGTGAGTGAATGTGGTATCCAGAAAGTTAATATTTTGGTTCCTCTGTATGAATTTCTGATGTTGTACAGCTTACTGGGCTGTGAATGTGTGGTTGTTTCCATGTCTGTTCTTTTGAGGAACAACGTAATTTGGCTGTGATCAGACAGAGGTGTTAGTGGCTTGACAGTGAATGAGCTGAGAGAGAAGGGATCAATGTCTGTGATCATATAACTGTACTGTACCGTGGCCAAGAGGTGAGCAGTAGGTAAGAGTCCCACCCCCCCCCCGTAACCAACCATTGACAAAGTACAGACCCAGGCTTCTACAGAGCTGCAACAGATCCCTTCCGTTTTTGTTGACTGTGCTGTCACTGTTGTTTCTATGGGGGAGATGAAGACAGTTAGAGACACTATGGCCTGTAATAAAGCTGTCCCCTCGTGTGCTCGTTAGATCAGGTAGTGTGCTTCTACACCTGCATTGCTTGCTGTTTGGGGTTTTAGGCTGGGTTTCTGTACAGCACTTTGAGATATCAGCTGATGTACGAAGGGCTATATAAATAAATTTGATTTGATTTGATTTGTTCCTGTGCGCGCATTTGTGTCCCCACAGATGAGCACATTTCCCTGGGCCTGGAAATGGCACGTCTCTTCCTCAAGGGTGGGGAAGATTTCCTCTGAGTAATATGGGGATTCTGAGGGGGATATATATTGCGCAAAGGAACACATCTTTTTCTGTCCGTTTTTCAGTTTTAAACAAATGTGATATTTACCAATTTTGAGAGGATCAATTAGATTTTGTAGTTCGGATTTGTACCAAATGATCAGTCCTCCAGAGTCTCTGCCTCTATTGACAGAGCTGTGTTTCTGTGACGGCACAATTTCCTCTCTGTAGCCTGTGGGACAGTGAGTGACAATGTCAGACTTACACCATGTCTCCTGCAGAATGATTACCTCTCTGTAGCCTGTGGGACAGTGAGTGACAATGTCAGACGTACACCATGTCTCCTGCAGAATGATTACCTCTCTGTAGCCTGTGGGACAGTGAGTGACAATGTCAGACGTACACCATGTCTCCTGCAGAATGATGACGTCAACATCTTTACATTTTTTGTTGAACTCCAGTGCTAAACTCTTCAGTCCAAAGGTTGATGAGTTTAGGCCTCTCTCTCTCTCTCTCTCTTTTTTCTTTTTTTAAATACAAAAATAATAACAATAATATGATAACAGTCAATAGTAGAAATGTATATGGAAAATGAAACTATAACTAACTAAATAACGGTCATCTTCATCATTACATCAGTACTACACCTACCATCATCATTACTACTACAACATCCATCACCATCATCAAACTGCTATCATTACCATTACCACCCATTCCACTACAATTTGGAATGATAAACAACAATAATAATAGCATAAACAATAATAGCAATAATAAGAAAGTTACTGCTTACTATGCAGATGTTATTATTCAGTGTCCCTCAGGCGATGGCAGGAAAATACATATTTGGCTGCAAGAGGAGCCATTGCTCCTTCGCCCATGAGTATTTTTAGTTTTTCCTCTGGGTTGAATAAGTTAAAATTTTGTATAAATGTAGTCATTTCTGTGAATAATTAATCTCTTGGTGAGGAGTGTTTCTCACAGTAAATGAGAAGTGCATCTCTGTCTCTACCTCCCCTGTCATGCAGTGACCACATCCTCTTTGGGTAGCCATGTCTTTTAATGTCTGCCGGTTTCTATTGCCAGTTGGTGGTCACTCAGCCTGTACTTGGTAAGGATCTGTCTCTGCTTCGTATCTCTGACAGAGTAGAGATAATCAGCCAATTCATATTCTCTGTTTACAAAACCAACGTACTGTGGTCAGATTAGCCTGCCACAGTTGTCAGGTGAGGTCCAAACAGTTGCTCAGCCAGGTCCAGACACAAGGGCGCTCTCTCTCCATCCCTCCCTCCTCACTCCTGTGATTTCAGCCACCTTAAAGCCATAGAACATTCACAGACCAGTTTTATTTTTTATTTTTTTATTGTACCTTTATTTAACTAGGCAAGTCAGTTAAGAACAAATTCTTATTTTCAATGACAGCCTAGGAACAGTGGGTTAACTGCCTGTTCAGGGGCAGAACGACAGATTTGTAACTTGTCAGCTCGGGGGTTTGAACTTGCAACCTTTAGTTTATTCCTATCTGTTTTATAGCTCTCTAATCTCCTTTTGTAAAGGACTGGAAAGATCAGGCTATCAACATTCAACATTTTTGTGAGTAACAAATACAGAAAACATTACAAATGTTGAATGTGTCCAGGGATAACGCTTATTTTCCTGCCTTTTCTACTACATCTCATACCTGCTGTTACAGTCAATGGAGAATGACAGTGGATAGTGTGAGCATCAAGGGATAACATTATGGAACCACCGCCTTAGACAAGGTGATAAATGCACAGGATGGAGGAACTTTTCTGCCAATTTATAATGTGTTCATCCGCCGGGATGTATTCTACCACTGGGATGTGTTCTGTGTAGAGTAGCTGAGTAGCGGAAAACTGTAATACCACAGAAAGGAACTGAGCAGATGCACTGGAGAGAAGAGAGAGAGGAGCTAGCCTACTGTACAGATTTGGGTTATCTGGCTCTCTAGGATAATTATATCCTACTATTATATTATTTATTTATGTATCATGCAGCAGAGAGAGAGGGGGGGGAAGGAAGAGAGAGAAAGAGGGGAGAGTGAGAAAAGAGGGGGAGTAAGAAAGAGAACGAGGGGAAAGAGAGGGAGAAAAGAGGGGGAGTAAGAAAGATAGAATGAGGGGAGAGAGAGGGAGAAAAGAGGGGGAGTAAGAAAGATAGAACGAGGGGAAAGAGAGGGAGAAAAGAGGGGGAGTAAGAAAGATAGAATGAGGGGGAGAAAAGAGGGGGAGTAAGAAAAATAGAACGAGGGGAGAGAGGGAGAAAAGAGGGGGAGTAAGAAAGATAGAACGAGGGGAGAGAGAGGGAGAAAAGAGGGGGAGTAAGAAAGATAGAATGAGGGGAGAGAGGGGGAGAAAAGAGGGGGAGTAAGAAAGATAGAACGAGGGGAGAGAGAGAGTGAGAAAAGAGGGGGAGTAAGAAAGATAGAACGAGGGGAGAGAGAGGGAGAAAAGAGGGGGAGTAAGAAAGATAGAATGAGGGGAGAGAGGGGGAGAAAAGAGGGGGAGTAAGAAAGATAGAACGAGGGGAGAGAGAGAGTGAGAAAAGAGGGGGAGTAAGAAAGATAGAAATAGAGGGTAGAGAGAGGGAGAAAAGAGGGGGAGTAAGAAAGATAGAAATAGAGGGGAGAGAGAGAGAGAATACTGTACAGGTAGTTTTTGGGTTCTCTGTCTGTCTGGTTAACTTCACTCTCTCCCACTGCTGAAACTGGATCCCTCTCCTCTCCTCCTCTGGAGCTCTATCCTGTTACTGCCCATGAAGGGTTGATTTAAACACCACTAATTAAATAGGAGTGGAGCTCTGATGAGATATTCAATCAGCCCAAAAGTCTCCCCCTGTCGCTAATTGCATCCTCTTTAATGGCTTCTGCATTGAGTTACAGAGCCCGGAGCTAAGGATGACATTTTAACTGTCCTTCGGGGGCCATGTACCTATTAGTAACAAATGACACTAGGCTGATCCAGCACAGTAGCAGATGGACATGGCTATGACGGTCTTCTGTTCTGTTCTCTTCTCTGATTTGCTACCATGTATTGTCTGTGAGTGGAATGGCTGCAGACTGAGCATGTAAGCTTGTTAGAGCAATGTAGTGAACTGGCTGTCATGGCCTGCGTCCCAAATGGCATCCTATTCAGGCCCATATGGCTCTTGTCAATAGTAATGCAGTAGGGAATATGGTTTCATTTTGGATGCATCCATAGTGTCTGTGGACAGCACTCCAGTTAAGATTAAGGCCAGGTACCACACCCTCATAAGGTACTTTTTTTTTCAACTTAATCATATCACAATCAACTTTTTTTTTTACCAGTTGAATGCAGACACAAATAAGACATTTTGTATAAAACAATCCATATATGCACGTTGCGGCTAAGATAAATATGACCACTGGATGAAGTCAGGCTAAATACTTTGGTTTCACTTTGTTAAGTCATTCCAGGACTTTCTATCTGTAGAATACTAAAGATGTACGTCAAATGCAAAATGTACAACATGTCAGCACGTCCCTCTGGCCAAGTCGGGAGAATACATCTAAGGATAACCACACAACATTTGGTGAATGCAGATGCTTCTGAAGCTAAGAAAAAATTGTTGGCGTGTGGGAAGAGTTTGACTTTCAAGTACAGCGAATTTAGACTAGCAAACGACTATTGAGACCCAATCACCATCTCTTCAAAGTAAATGACTAAATATAGTCCAATTTGTAACACCCTCTACGAAATGGTCTTTTAAATTATGTGTAATTTAATGTAATGAGCTTTGAATTTATTGATGAATGTACATTTCTAAGTGGTTAATGTGTTTGAGCCAATCAGTTGTGCTGTGAAAAGGTAGGGATGGTATACAGACGACAGCCCTATTTAGTAAAAGACCAAGTCCATATTATGGCAAGAAAAGCGCAAATAAGCAAAGAGAAATGACAGCCCATCATTACTTTAAGTCATGAAGGTCAGTCAATGCGGAGAATTTCAAGAACTTTGAAAGTTTCTTCAAGTGCAGTTGCAAAAACCAAGCGCTATGATGAAACTGGCTCTCATGAGGACTGCCACAGGGAGACTGTGTAAATCAGGCCTTTGTGGTCGAATTGCTGCAAAGAAACCACTACTAAAGGACACCAATAATAATAAGAGACTTGCTTGAGCCAAGAAACACGAGCAATGGACATTAGACTGGTGGAAATGTGTCTGTTGGTCTGATGAGTCCAAATATGTGATTTTTGGTTTCAACCGATGTGTCTTTGTGAGATACAGAGTAGGTGAGCATGGAGGAGGAGGTGTGATGTGTGTGGGGGCTTTGCTGGTGAAACTGTCTGTTATTTATTTAGAATTCAAGGCACACTTAACCAGCAAGGCTACCACAGCATTCTGCAGAGATACGACATCCCATTTGGTTTGAGCTTAGTGAGACTATCATTTTGTTTTTCAACAGGACAATGACCAAACACACCTCCAGGCTGTGTAAGGGTTATTTGACCAAGAAGGAGAATGATGGAGTACCTCCGCAATCCCCTGACCTCAACCTAATTGAGATAGTTTGGGATGAGTTGGAACGCAGAGTGAAGGAAAAGCAGTGAACAAGTGCTCAGCATATGTCTGACTGCCCTTAACCAACACAAAAACATCCTATGGCGTTCTGCATTAGCATCGAACAGCCCCCGTGATATGCAGCTGTTCAGGGAAGCTAGAAAACATTATACACAGGCAGTTAGAAAAGCCAAGGCTAGCTTTTTCAAGCATAAATTTGCTTCCTGCAACACTAACTCAAAAAAGTTCTGGGACACTATAAAGTCCATGGAGAATAAGAACACCTCATCCCAGCTGCCCACTGCACTGAAGATAGGGAACACTGTCACCACTTATAAATCCACCATAATTGAGAATTTAAATAAGCATTTTTCTACGGCTGGCCATGCTTTCCACCTGGCTACTCCTATCCCGGTCAACAGCACTGCACCCCCCACAGCAACTCGCCCAAGCCTTCCCCATTTCTCCTTCTCCCAAATCCAGTCAGCTGATGTTCTGAAAGAGCTGCAAAATCTGGACCCCTACAAATCAGCCGGGCTAGACAATCTGGACCCTTTCTTTCTAAAATGATCTGCCAAAATTGTTGCCACCCCTATTACTAGCCTGTTCAAACTCTCTTTCCTGTCGTCTGAGATTCCCAAAGATTGGAAAGCAGCTGCGGTCATCCCCCACTTCAAAGGGGGAGACACTCTTGACCCAAACTGCTACAGACCTATATCTATCCTACCCTGCCTTTCTAAGGTCTTCGAAAGCCAAGTTAACAAACAGATTACCGACCATTTCGAATCTCACCATACCTTCTCTGCTTTGTAATCTGGTTTCAGAGCTGGTCATAGATGCACCTCAGCCACGCTCAAGGTCCTAAACGATATCTTAACTGCCATCGATAAGAAACATTACTGTGCAGCCGTATTCATTGATCTGGCCAAGGCTTTCGACTCTGTCAATCACCACATCCTCATCGGCAGACTCGACAGCCTTGGTTTCTCAAATGATTGCCTCGCCTGGTTCACCAACTACTTCTCTGATAGAGTTCAGTGTGTCAAATCGGAGGGTCTGCTGTCCGGACCTCTGGCAGTCTCTATGGGGGTGCCACAGGTTTAAATTCTTGGACCGACTCTCTTCTCTGTATACATCAATGATGTCGCTCTTGCTGCTGGTGAGTCTCTGATCCACCTCTAGGCAGACGACACCATTGTGTATACTTCTGGCCCTTCTTTGGACACTGTGTTAACAACCCTCCAGGCAAGCTTCAATGCCATACAACTCTCCTTCCATGGCCTCCAATTGCTCTTAAATACAAGTAAAACTAAATGCATGCTCTTCAACCGATCGCTGCCTGCACCTGCCTGCCTGTCCAACATCACTACTCTGGACGGCTCTGACTTAGAATACGTGGACAACTACAAATACCTAGGTGTCTGGTTAGACTGTAAACTCTCCTTCCAGACCCACATCAAACATCTCCAATCCAAAGTTAAATCTAGAATTGGCTTCCTATTTTGCAACAAAGCATCCTTCACTCATGCTGCCAAACATACCCTTGTAAAACTGACCATCCTACCAATCCTCGACTTCGGTGATGTCATTTACAAAATAGCCTCCAATACCCTACTCAACAAATTGGATGCAGTCTATCACAGTGCAATCCGTTTTGTCACCAAAGCCCCATATACTACCCACCATTGCGACCTGTACGCTCTCGTTGGCTGGCTCTCGCTTCATACTCGTCACCAAACCCACTGGCTCCATGTCATCTACAAGACCCTGCTAGGTAAAGTCCCCCCTTATCTCAGCTCGCTGGTCACCATAGCTTCTCCCACCTGTAGCACACGCTCCAGCAGGTATATCTCTCTAGTCACCCCCAAAACCAATTCTTTCTTTGGCTCTCCTTCCAGTTCTCTGCTGCCAATGACTGGAACGAACTACAAAAATCTCTGAAACTGGAAACACTTATCTCCCTCACTAGCTTTAAGCACTAACTGTCAGAGCAGCTCACAGATTACTGCACCTGTACATAGCCCACCTATAATTTAGCCCAAACAACTACCTCTTTCCCTACTGTATTTATTTTATTTATTTATTTTGCTCCTTTGCACCCCATTATTTCTATTTCTACTTTGCACATTCTTCCACTGCAAATCTACCATTCCAGTGTTTTACTTGCCACCATGGCCTTTTTTTGCCTTTACCTCCCTTATCTCACCTCATTTGCTCACATCGTATATAGACTTGTTTATACTGTATTATTGACTGTATGTTTGTTTTACTCCATGTGTAACTCTGTGTCGTTGTATGTGTCGAACTGCTTTGCTTTATCTTGGCCAGGTCGCAATTGTAAATGAGAACTTGTTCTCAACTTGCCTTACCTGGTTAAATAAAGGTGAAATATTCTTTTTTTTTAAATGTCGGAACTCCTTCAAGACGGTTGGAAAAGCATTCCAAGTGAAGCTGGTTTAGAGAATGCCACAAAGCTGTCATCAAGGCAAAGGGTGGCTATTTTGAATAATCTCAAAAATATTGATATGTTTAACACTTTTTTGGTTACTACATGATACCATATTTTTGGAATATTTTTATTTAACCCTTGTTTTACCAGGCAAGTTAACTGAGAACACATTCTCATTAACAACCTGGTGAATAGTTACAGGGGAGATGAGATGAATGAGCCAACTGTAAACTGGGGAAGATTAGGTGGCATGACGGCCAGATTGTGAATTTAGGGTTGCACAGGGTAAACACCCCTACTCTTAGGATAAGTGCTACGGGATCTTTAGTGACCACAGAGAGACAAGACACCCATTTAACGCCCCATCCAAAAGACACACCCTACACAAGGCAATGTTCACAATCACTGCCCTAGGGAATTGGGATATTTTTTTTCCGACTTTAGACCAGAGGAAAGGGTGCAGCCTACAGGCCCTCCAACACCACTTCCAGCAACATCTGGTCTCCCATCCAGGGACCGACCAGGACCAAACCTGCTTAGCTTCAGAAGCAAGCCAGCAGTGGGATGCAGGGTGGTATGCTGCTGGCTTGCTATTTTATAGTTTTGATATCTTCAGTATTATTCTACAATGTAGAAAATAGTACAAATAAAGAATGAGTAGGTGTGTCCAAACCTTTGACTGGTACTGTATCTCTCCTTCACAGTTCTGATTTCATTAAATCTTTGATTCAAGCAATTATACGGTTAAAAATATATCATACATTTTAGACAATACAAACTCAGCCAAAATCCCAGCCTTAACTACACTGGACGACACAGAACATCAACCTTAGCTATGAAAGGTGGACCAATGCAGTTTTCCGGTCTGGTGTGTTGCTCAGTGATGCAGCAGCAAAGACACAGAGCATGAGAGCACAGCGTTCACTGATAACACAGAGCATGAGAGCACAGCGTTCACTGATAACACAGAGCATGAGAGCACAGCGTTCACTGATAACACAGAGCATGAGAGCACAGCGTTCACTGATAACACAGAGCATGAGAGCACAGCGTTCACTGATAACACAGAGCATGAGAGCACAGCGTTCACTGATAACACAGAGCATGAGAGCACAGCGTTCACTGATAACACAGAGCATGAGAGCACAGCGTTCACTGATAACACAGAGCATGAGAGCACAGCGTTCACTGATAACACAGAGCATGAGAGCACAGCGTTCACTGATAACACAGAGCATGAGAGCACAGCGTTCACTGATAACACAGAGCATGAGAGCACAGCGTTCACTGATAACACAGAGCATGAGAGCACAGCGTTCACTGATAACACAGAGCATGAGAGCACAGAGAATACACTGATTACAGAGGCCGTCGATCCACAATACACAACAGCATGGGAGCTTTGATCTTGAAAGCAGCTGAAAAGGTAAAATAGAGCCGTAGAAAACAAATATTTGCCTCAGCTACCTCCAGCAACCTATTCCCCTGGATGCCATTTTTGGAGGCTGCTTATTTTGTTTATGTAGGGAAATGAAAAACTACTAATCCCCCTATCGAGGATTGCATGCGCGCTACAGTGGGTAATACAGTAATACATTTTACTGGTCTGCATGGTGTATTTTTTATCTCTCTCTCTCATGGGTGTTTTGATATTTATGTAAACTCGTAGTCATCAAAGAGACCTCGATATGTGACAAATCCAACAGCAACGTTATTGCTCAAAACCACTGAACATGTTTTTACCTAAAGCATTGAAGCTGGATCAACAAGGCATCTCAAATAGATTAAATGGACAATACAGTTATCGTATCTTATAGTATAGAACTGTAGCTAAATCTATAGGACTCAAAGTTAAAGTGGGATAACTAATATATTTTTTGCCACCTGGGGCGGCAAGTAGCCTAGTGGTTAAAGCGTTGGGCCAATAACCAAAAGGTTGCTAGATCAAATCCCTGAGCCGACAAGATAAAAATCTGTCATTCTGCCCCTGAACAAGGCAGTTAACCCACTGTTCATCTCCATCATGGTAAATAAGAACTTGTTCTTAACCAACTTGCCGAGTTAAATAAAAGTTAAATAAAAAAAATAGACCCTCTACCACAGTTTCCCAAATTAGAGAGATGAACCTGGAGAAGACTCCTCTAAGTAAGCTGGTCCTGGGGCTCTGTTCACAAACAGTCCCCACAGAGCCCCAGGACAGCAACACAATTAGACCCAAACAAATCCTGAGAAAACAAAAAAAATATTACTTGACACATTGGAAAGAATTCATAAATAAGAATTGATAAAACTAGAATGCTATTTGGCCCAAAACAGAGTACACAGTGGCAGAATACCTGACCCAAAAGTAAAGAAAGCTTTGACCATGTACAGACTCTGTGAGCATAGTCTTGCTATTGAGAAAGGCAGACCTGTCTCTCAAAGAAGACGGGCTATGCGCACACTGCCCACAAAATTAGGTGGAAACTGAGTTGCACTTCCTAACCTCCTGCCAAATGTATGATGACATGTTTCCCTCAGATTACACAGACACACAAAGAGTTAGAAAACAAATCCAATTTTGATAAACTCCCATATCTGTTGGGTGAAATACCACAGTGTGCCATCACAGCAGCATTATTTGTGACCTGTTGCCACAAGAAAATGGCAACTAGTGAAGAACAAACCACATTGTAAATAGAACTGATATTTATTTTCCCTTTTGTACTATTTGCACATCGTTACAAAACTGTATACGATTTGTACTATTTGTATACGATTTGTAATTCATTCTTTTGCAACTTTTATTTACTGTTTACTGTTTCATTATTTCACTTGTTTGGCAATGTAAACATATGTGTCCTATGCCAATAAAGCCCTTAAATTGAAATTGAATTGAGAGAGAGAGACACAGACAGACAGAAGAGATGGAAGGAAGGAAGGAATGCAGAGGAAGAGAGAAAGAGAGGGTGGGACAGAGAGGAGGAGAAAGGGGAGGAGAAAGAGAGTGAAAGACAAACACAAAAGAAAGGAGGAGGAGGAGAGAGGGATAGAGCTCTTTCCCTACAGGAGTCCTTATCAGGTCCAGAGGAGAAGATCTCCTTGACTGATAGCTGGCAGACAGACTAATCACTGTTGAGACCTGAGACTGAGGCTCTCCCAATACAACACTACTGCAATGGCCCTGATCTCACCGCCACCATCTCCCCACAACACCAATGGATCTCAACGTCAAAAGCCCAGCGTATGCACATTGATATGATAATATTACATAAACTCTTATTTCACGGAAGTATGATACTGTAGCCACTGATTGTGCAGAAAGCTGATGAGACACAAATGCTGCAAATCTTTATGCAGAACAGAAAGCACACCTGCAAATAGCTTGTCTGTTTGTTTCTTTGTCTTGGCTCAGTGAAAGCTTTGAGTCAGCATAGATAGGCGCACAGATGCTAGCAAGCACAAACCCAATTGCGCACCACCACCACCCATTTCTCCTGTAGTTCCTCTCAGACAAGAAGGAAGACTTTAAGCACAAGCATCACAACCCACACGTATCTTGTGTGGCTCAGTTGGTAGAGCATGGTGCTTGCAAAGCCAGGGTTGTGAGTTTGATTCCCACAGGGGACCAGTATGGAGAAGAAGAAAAAAAGTATGAAATGTATGCACTCACTACTGTAAGTCGCTCTGGATAAATGACTAAAATGTATCAACCGGTGTTTGATGGCAGAACATAATTGCAGGTGTCAAAATACCATTTACACGGGAGACATGTTGCACCCTATTCACTTAGTAGTGCACTACTTCTGACCAAAGCCCACTATGACATCAATTCAATGTCTATTCCACGTTTGTTCAACATAACTTCATTGAAATGACGTGGAAACAATGGCACCCTACCCACTTGGTAGGGTGCCATTTGGGATATCGTCTAAATGTGCTCTTTTCACTTAACAGAAAGCTGCTCTGCTCTGACAACCTGTGGCTTTCAGTTCATTGTCACTTCCACGTCGGTTGGTTCAGCCAAGCAGAAATGTGTTACTACATATCTATTCATCACTCTGACAAGAGGCCAGAAGGTCAAGACACAGGGGTAGGAATCAATAACAGGAATGTCCATTAAGACAGAAAGGTTTAACACTCCTCTGACTGTCAGTGAGTGCATCGAAGGCAGAGATGATTTGAGAACCTATCTATGGGGCCATGCATTTTTCAAAAACTTCCACTCTGTTATCCAATTCTTACTATTGTAAAAGTGTGAAATCATCATCATGATAGTGAGATGTATAACGGACACTACTACACTCTTAGAAAAAAGGGTTCCAAAAGGGTTCTTCGGTTGTCCCCATAGGATAACCCTTTTGGGTTCCAGGTAAAACCCTCTGTGCAAAAAGAACCCCAAAAGGTTCTACCTGGAGCCAAAAAGTGTTCTTCAAACGGTTCACCTATGGGGAAAGCCGAAGAACCCTTTTAGCACCTTGTGTAGAGCCAGTGTAGTACTCACATTGTCTGTTCTGAGTTTCTTAGCTGGGCAGCCTCCATCCACGGGATGTAGCATGTAATACAGTCGTACTTTATTGGCATGTTTCCGACTCTAGAAAGGAAAAAAGGGGAGTTAAAACACAATAAAGGTTAGAAACATCATGAAAAGACCATCATTCATGTTTTTCTTGATCTGAACCCCCCCCCCCCCAAAGCTTTCACATGAATTGCATGTCTAGATTAAAGATAAATTAAATGTTTATATTGCATGTATTGAATGGCTTACAAAAAGCAGTGCCATACTGCGCATCTGAGAACTGTGTGGTTGAATGATTCAGACTTACTAAAAGATTGTATTGTAGAAAGAAAAACCTGGTGACTGACAGAATGGCACACTGTTCCCTACATAGAGCCCTATGGGCCCTCAAAAGTAGTACACTATATAGAGAATTTATACAGTGCCTTCGGAATGTATTCAGACCCTTTGACTTTTTCCACAATTTGTTATGTTACTTATTCTAAAATCTATGAAATAAAACATTTTCCTCAGCAATCTACACACAATACCCTATAATTACCAAGCAAAACTGCTTTTCAATTATTGCAAATGTATTACAAGTAAAAAACAGATACCATATTTAAATACCAAGTATTCAGTATCCTGTTTCCATTGGTCATCCTTGAGTTTCTACAACTTGATTGGAGTCCACCTCTGGTAAATTATATTAATTGGACATGATTTGGAAAGGCACACACCTGTCTTTATAACGGTCCCACAGTTGACAGTGTATGTCAGAGGAAAAACCAAGACATGAGGTCGAAGGAATTGTCCATAGAACTCAGATACAGGATTGTGTCAAGGCACAGATCTGGGGAAGGGTACCAAAACATTTTTGCTGCGTTAAAGGTCCACAAGAACACAATGGCCTCCATCATTCTTAAATGGAAGAAGTTTGGAACCACCAAGACTCTTCCTAGAGCTGGCCCCCCGGCTGAACTGAGCAATAGGTGGAGTAGGGCCTTGGTCAGGGAGGTGACCAAGAACCTGATGGTCACTCTGACAGAGCTCTAGAGTTTATCTGTGGAGATGGAACAACCTTCCAGAAGGATAACCATCTCTGCAGCACTCCATGAATCAGACCTTTATGGTACAGTGGTCAGACGGAAGCCACTCCTCAGTAAAAGGCACATGACAGCCTGCTTGGAGTTTGCCAAAAGGCACCTAAAGACTCTCAGACCATGAGAAACAAGATTCTCTGGTCTGATGAAACCAAGATTGAACCCTATGGCCTGAATGCCACGGGTCACGTCTGGAGGAAACCTGGCACCATCCCTACGGTGAAGCATGGTGGCAGGATCATGCTGTGGGGATGTTTTTCAGCGGCAGGGACTGGAAGCCTAATCAGGATCGAGGCAAGAACGAACGTTCCAAAGTACAGAGAGATCCTTGATGAAAACCTGCTCTAGAGCGCTCAGGACCACAGACTGGGGCAAAGGTTCACCTTCCAACAGGACAACAACCCCAAGCACACAGCCAAGACAATGTGGCTTTGGACACAGCCAGAGCCCAGACTTGAACCCGATCGAAAATCTCTGGAGAGACCTGAAAATACCTGTGCCGCAATGCTCCCATCCAGCCTGCCAGCCTGACAAAAATGAGAGGATCTGCAGAGAAAGGTGGGAGAAACTCCCCAAATACAGGTGTGCCAAGCTTGTAGTGTCATACCCAAGAAGACTCGATGCTGTAATCACTGCCAAAGCTGC
This sequence comes from Oncorhynchus kisutch, assembly GCF_002021735.2. Taxonomy (NCBI): domain Eukaryota; kingdom Metazoa; phylum Chordata; class Actinopteri; order Salmoniformes; family Salmonidae; genus Oncorhynchus; species Oncorhynchus kisutch. The sequence goes on along the minus strand of NC_034181.2, from coordinate 19,947,121 downwards.
TTCAACAAAGTACTGACTAAAGGGTCTGAAAACTTAAGTAAATCTGATAACTTTAAAAAAAAAATATATATATATATATATACACACACATTTGCTAACTTCAAAAAATCTGTTTTTGCTTTGTTATTATGGGATAGTGTGTAGATTGATGAGGGGGGAAAGTATTTAATCAATTTTAGAATAAGGCTGTAAAGTATCAAAATGTGGAAAAAGTCAAGGGGTCTGAATACTTTCCGAAGGCACCGGATATACTGAACAAAAATATAAACACAACATGCAAAAGTGTTGGTAACCATATTTCATGAGCTGAAAGATCCCAGAAATGTTGGGTACAAACAATGTTAGTGAGCATTTCTCCTTTGCCAAGATAATCCATCCACCTGACAGGTGTGGCATATCAAAAAGCTGATTAAACAGCATAATAATTGCACAGGTGTACCTTGTGCTGAGGACAATACAAATATGCAGTTTTGTCACATAACACAATGCCACAGATGTCTCAAGTTTTGAGAGTGCGTGCAATTGCCACGCTGACTGTAGGAATGTCCACCAGAGCTGTTGCCAGATAATTTAATGTTCATTTATCTACTATAAGCTGCTTCCAACATCTTTTTAGAGAATTTAGCATTACCAGGCTCACAACCGCAGACCATGTGTAACCACGCCAGCCCAGGACCTCCCCATCCGGCTTCTTCACCTGCGGGATGGTCTGAGAACAGCCACCCGGATAGCTGATGAAACTGTGGCTTTGCACAATCAAAGATTTTCTGCACAAGCTGTCAGAAACGTCTCAGGGAAGCTCATTTGCATGCTCGTTGTCCTCACTAGGGCCTTGATCTGACTGCAGTTCGGCGTCATAGTCGAATTCAGTGGGCTAATGCTCACCTTTGATGGTCACTGGCACACTGGAGAAGTGTGCTCTTTACGGATGAATCCCGGTTTCAATTGTACCGGGCAGATGGCATCGTGTGGGCGAGCAGTTTGCTGATGTCAAGTTTGTAAACAAAGTGCCCCATGGTGGCGGTGCAGTTATGGTATGGGCAGGCTTAAGCTACGGACAATGAACACGATTGCATTTTACTGATGGCAATTTGAATGCACAGAGATACCGTGACGAGATCCTGAGGTCCATTGTCTTGCCATTACCGCTTGTTTCAGCATAATAATGCCCAGCCCCATGTTGCAAGGATCTGTACACAATTCCTGGATGCTGAAAATGTCTCAGTTATTCCACCTGCATACTCAGACATATCACCCATTGAGCACGTTTGGGATGCTCTGGATCAACGTGTACAACAGCGTGTTCCAGTTCCAGCCATTGACGAGGAGTGGGACAACATTCAACAGCCTGATCTATGCGAAGGAGATGTGTCGTCCTGCATGATGCAAATGGTGGTCAGATCAGACACTGACTGGTTTTCTGATCCACGCCCTTACCTTTTTTTTTAAAGGCATCTATGACCAACAGATGCATATCTGTATTCACAGTCATGTGAAATCCATAGGTTATGACCTAATACATTCATTTCAATTGACTGATTTCCTTAAATTAAATTAACTGTAACTTAGTAAAATCTTTGAAATTGTTGCATGTTGCGTTTATATTTTTGTTCAGTGTACTGTATATAGAGAGAATATACACTGAGTGTACAAAACATTAGGAACACATTCACAATATTGAGTTGCCATTCCTTTTGCCCTCAGAACAGTCTCAATTCGTCGGGGCATGGACTCCACAAGGTATCGACAGCGTTCCAAAGTGATTCTGGCCAATGTTGACTCTAATGCGTCCCACAGTTGTGTCAAGTTGGCTGGATGTCCTTTGGGTGATGGACCAGTCTTGATACACACGGGAAACTGTTGAGCATGAAAAACCCAGCAGCGTTGCAGTTCTTGACACAAACCGGGGCACCTGGCACCTACTACCTGGTTCAAAAGGTACTTCAATATTTTGTCTTGCCCATTCATCTACACAGATTGAAGTGGATTTAACAAATGACATCAATAAGGGACCATAGCTTTCACCAGGATTCACCTGGTCAGTCTATGCCATGGAAAGAGCAGATGATCCTAATGTTTTGAACAGTGTATATATATATTGAGAGAGAATATATGGTGCCATTTCGGACCCAGCCCCTGTCTGACACTGGATTCCATTAATAATTACTGCAGCTTCCATTAAAGGAGCAAGAGGCCCTTATCACATCACAGACCCATTGATCCCTCCACTTTGGCAGCAAACAGAGCAGCTTTTGGGCTAGGGTGGGGATGGAGGGATGGATGAAGGAAAAGAGGGGTGAGGTGAGAGGGTAGAGTGATGGAGGGCAATCGATTCCCCATTCAGTTTATCTTCTTTAATTCCACTCGACTGCAGGTTTAAAAGCTCCCAAAAATTAAGGAAGAGATCAAAGGGGTTGAAGTGTTTCAATGCAGGAATGACTTTTAAAAACCTTAATTTCATCTTGAAGAGAGAGGTAGTTTCTCTTTCCACTCTGATGCAACAAGGAAGAGCGCCCATGCAGCGTGACAGTCAGACAGACGACTCCCAGATTGTCTTTACAGAGACGCAGGGTGCATACCAAATGGCACCCTATTCCCTATATAGTGCACTACTTTTGACCAGAGTCCAGGGCTACAGTCAAAGGTAGTGGCCTATATAGGGAATACAGAGTAATTTAGGACACAACCACAGAGATGGCAGACAAACGCATATTTTCAGCTCAGATGGAGGAGAATGGTCCTGAGGAATCTATTTGTTTTTCTTGTCTTTCTTGTTTATGGCTGGGCTAATGCACCCTGAGCCTGAGAAAGGAACTATCAGGCATCAGTGGCAGGAGGAAGGTTATTGGAGGCTCAAACACATAACAGGAAGGGAATGAAATGATCATTCAGAGGCTCTCTCTCTGCCAATCTCTCAGTATGCTCCGAGAGCATTTTCCTCTGATAGTCTCATCCTTTGATATCATTTGTGACACTCTCCTATGCTGCATCCATCTGCACCGTCTGATATGAGCTAAGGGGCTGTTCTACTTTTACTAACTGGAGCATTGGAACACAGCCTACATACAACCAACCCAATAGCTAGAGAAGACCTAAATGCACTGAAAGACACCAACTGCCCACAAGGATCTGTTCAAAAGTAGTGCACTATGTAGGGGAAATGTTGCCATTTGGAGCACAAACTATAAATGGGGATAGGAGCCTGGGGGAACTCAGAAGAACGTACAGTTGTGGAGGATGAGTGAAAAGCCAATGTGAGAAGAGTGAAACCTGCTCATAGAGAATCTCCACTGCTGATGGCATTGGTGATGATATCTCCATGGGGAGTCTAAAACTCCAAAGGCAACAGACACTCCTTGGCAGTGCTGTATTGCATATGGGCTAGTAGTATATGCCCAACCGAGCTTGCCTTGTTTTCCTCTTGAAAGTGACCAGCCGCTGCTGCCGATATAAATAAACTGCTGGTAGCAGGAAGGAAGTCCCAGGTGCCTTTATTTTTACAGAGTTGACATAATCAGGCCAGAAAAGAAATCCATATTGCATTACCACTACATCAGTGAGTTGATCATAGAGGCTATATGCTCTCTGTGCCCTGGTGGGGATACCTCTGGATATAATCTACTCTCTGCCCAATGGACCCTGGGCAGATTCCCCAGCATATCCACCCCTGGTCTGGTCCTTGTCTGCCCACTAGAGGCAGACTGAGTCCCAAATGACACATATGGTGCACTACTCTGGTCAAAAGTAGTGCACTAAATAGGGAATAGGGTGGCAGTTGGGAGGCAGACACAGAGACCAGGGGGCAAGACTGCATGAAACAAAATAATACAAATAATACAATAATACAAATATCACAGCATTTTCATTAACTTACAATTTTCTATGAATCTAGATCCAACAACATTCATTTTTGTTTTTATGACTCTGGCATTCCTATATATCATGTTAGATGCTACAAGTCAATACTGCTTGCTCACTCACAGCCATAATGTGACCTGTTAGCAACATCTGCAGTCATCATAGTGAGCTAACTGCTTGCTAATATGGCTGTTACTGTTATGTAACGCCATGTCATGGTAGACCGGGGAACTAATTGGAGCAATTTAAATGAGCTGATTTTGCTCGGACAAGTGGGCTTGCTGGGTAATGGAGAGAGACACTCCAGAGAGGATGGGGCTGTGGCTGAGCGGCTGTCACGTCGCTGAATCCCCTTCCTGTCGGAGTGTGTGTGTGTGTACGTGTGTGAATAAATACAGTAATGTTACATAGAGCTCTCCTCTGTCCCTGGGAAAAATGGCAAGCATTGACCACATTCTGGGACAAATTATCTTATTATTATAAGTTGCTTACTTCAAAAACACCAAGCTAATTGTGTGTTGATGAGGACATAATCGCATGTGCATTTGCAGGGAGTTCAAAATATTTGAAAACCTTCTAGACACTTCGAAAAACTAGCCTATTTTGCAATCGTTGGCATCAAGAAAAGCAAAAGCTATGTACCATCGTATAACGCAACTGTGTCTGGTTTACAACGACTAACATCCTATAGCGTATTTAGCATGTCGTTTCATCAATACCCTGATGATTACAGTTAACAGGGTGTTTCAGGACATATCATAGATAATTGACGCTGCAAATGAGTTTATTCATAGTCCAGCACCCCAAAACGCACTGTGTTTCTACTGAGGCAACTTTTTAATGATGTTAACAACCTCGTACAACATTCATACCATCAAGTCTTTTCTACAATATTCTATTCCATCCTCCCCATTCAGTCATGAATAATCTCTTCATCCAGAATCAAATCAGCTATGAGAGACTCTGTGGTGAAGTGCTGCTTCTTTCTTATGTTTTCTGCACATAGCTGTTGGTTAAGGATTCATCAGACACCAGCTGTTTCCTGAATGGATGAGTGCGGAGCAGTGTAGTGTCCCAAATGGCACCCTACTCCCTATGTTGTACACTACTTTTGTGCAGGGCCCACATGGCTCTGATCAAACGTAGTGCACTATATAGCGAATAAGGTGCCATTTGGGACATAACCAAGAGCAGAGCAGAGAAGCACGCTGTCAGTGCACGCCGTTAGGCTCTGTATAGTCAAATGATACACAGTGGAGGACTAATTGATGTGGCTGTATGTGAGCCCCCACGATGAGCTCGATTTGGAGGAGCTGAGAAGTTGCTACACCCACCAGCACAACCTGCAGACATCCTCTATTAGTTATCTGAATGTCCCTTTGTCAACCTAACACCTCTCCCTCTCCAGTTCCATCCACTTTCTGTCCGTGTCAGTTCATGTTCATCACATGCACTAACAGTCAAATTCAATCACACTTTCTAAGATGCCTTCTTACTTGGATATACAGTGCATTAATAACAGTAATCACAGAACTTCACTGGAGAGCATGTTGAATCAGAAACTAATTTGTTTTTGGAACACTACATTGAAATAAAGTTGTTTTCAGTAAACACCCATCTTTCCAATTGATCAAATGTTTTCCCTTGATACCTATCCTATCTGTTCATTTGTAGTCCTCCTGACATAATCATCCCTTGACAGCTCAAACACACCCAGACTATGACAGCATGGCAGCTGCTGAGTGGTATTGCATATGAGACCAAGAACCACTTGGCCGGATGGAGAGTATTGCGCCGACAACGCCTGTAGATCAGTCGACGATGGGAGAGGGAGCGCTCCCATAGACACTTGACAGGATGCTTTCATGAAACTAAGCTAGATAGACAAGAATACCAATTCTTCAACTCCTACCAAAAAACACACATACAAAAATGCATTGGATAGTACCTGCCATGAACTCATATCCCACATTAGAAATGAGCAAACTCTAATTGTCTGTCATGTCATCGGCTTAAAGCAAGTGACACGGGGAGGATGTGTTTACAGGATGAGCTTAGAGATGAGCTCTGAAGCTGCTCAATGACAACAAGGGCATCAAACTACGCCGCTGGAACAAATGGAGCACGGATCATGGAAATGGAACATGCCATCCAAACTTCCAGAGGGGCTATTTTGTAACAATGTTACAGTACACATGTAGAGTTCAGTATACTGTATGTTGAGTATGTCTGATCGGAATAGAGGATAATTGTCCATATGAAAAATATCATGGATATAACAGAAGTCGGCTCTTTTCTGCTGAGTTCAGTGCTAGGTGCTTGAGGCAAAACACGTAGTTGTTGGGTGGGAGGGCGAGTGATTACCTTTTAAATCCTTCAACTCGTATGTGCAGCAGTTCACAAGAAGCTACGTTAAAGTCCTGCCTGATATTGTGGACATGGAGAGTATGAAGAGATCATTGCCAATGAGAGACATGAGGACCGGGAACACAATCGCAAGCGACAACCTCACTGACAGGCTAATGGCTATTAGTACCACTTTAGTCAGAAAAAGGTAGCAGACTCCATTTAAAATTGATTTTGAAGTGAGATAACGGTAACATTAAGGGTCTCACTGTGTGTGTGCATGCAAAGATAGTAAAACAAGGAAAATCCTCCCTCATTGGGACATTTCTCACATCCCCATGAGGACAAAGGCTATTTTAAGTTTAGGGGTTAGGTTTAGGGTTACAATTAGGGTAAGGAAAATGGGTTTGTGGTTAGGTTTAGGAGTTAGGTTTGGGTTACGGATTAGGGTTAGGGAAAATAGGATTTTTTATGGATAATGATATTAATTATAGGTCCCCACGAGGATAGAAGTACATAACGTGTGTGTGTGTGAGCGTGAGTGTGCGAATGTGAATGATAAACAGTATCAGATACAACAACAACAACAAAAATCTATTTCCAAAACCAGTGACCATGTCATGAAAAGCCATGCCCTGGAAAATATTAATAACTAATAGGTTGATAGCATGGGATTTGAGGGACAAAGTGGTGTTCGATCAAACCCCTGTAAGATATGGATCTAAAAGGAAATAGTGCTTTAAAAACTACCTACTATGGCCTGGGACGCCTCCAAGGTTAGGGTTTAGGATAGAGACGTCCCAAGGATCCTTGGATAGCACAGACCATTAAGTTTTACCAGCAAAGAAATTAATTATAGTTCAAACGAAGCCCAACAAATTACACAATTAAAAGTCAGAAAGTATGTTAACGTACCCAAATGTCCTTTTAAAATGCCTTTTTGGGTCCATTATATCTCACCCATTGATGGATCGCACCCAATTTCATGCCATTTGTTACAGTGGAAATGAACACACCCAAGGAACAAAGCTTTTTCTTTGCCCTCTTTTTCCTGCCATGCACCAAAAAAGAAATTCAGAACATTGTAAATCCAAGTCTCTCCTATCCTTTGGAGATCATGTCTGGCAGGGCTGAGCAAAGTGGGGTTTTGGTTCATTATATATTTAAATTAAAACCTGCAAAAGTCCTCATCTTAGGTGTCGAGTCAATCACAAAATCATAAAAGAAAAATAATTATATCTGGGCTGAAAAAGGGATTTGCATCTCATGCTAAATATTCCAGTTTGATTCGTCTCACTATCCCGTCTCTTCCTTGTCAGAATACTTTGAGACTGTAACTGTTTAATCTTCATTAAGGAAAAAAAAGTATGTACACTATATAGTGCGTCCCAAATTGCACCCTATTCACGTCTGGTCAAAAGTTGTGCACTATAAAGGGAATAGGGTGCAATTGGGAACAGACTACCGCTGTCTCAGCTCAGCAGTGCCAATTAAAAGGGTCTGAGTTGTCGTGTCTTTACTATCATTAAATGAAGACTTTTAGTTTTTATCAAAGATTCTCTGTAATTAGTATTATGCGATTTAACTGATTATTCATGTAGCTGTAATTAGGAAGTCGGGGCACCAAGGAAAATATTCAGATTACAGAGGTTTTAATTTCCTAAAATAACTTTTCAGATATTTTATATTTCTCGAGCTCAGTTTATATCTGTGGAAAGAACTGAAAACTGCTGTTCACAAATGCTCTCCATCCAACCTCACTGAGCTCGAGCTGTTTTGCAATGAGGAATGGGAAAAAATTTCGGTCTCTCGATGTGCAAAACTGATAGAGACATACCCCAAGCGACTTACAGCTGTAATCGCAGCAAAAGGTGGCGCTACAAAGTATTAACTTAAGGGGGCTGAATAATTTTGCACGCCCAATTTTTCATTTTTTGATTTGTTAAAAAAGTTTGAAATATCCAATAAATGTCGTTCCACTTCATGATTGTGTCCCACTTGTTGTTGATTCTTCACAAAAAAATACAGTTTTATATCTTTATGTTTGAAGCCTGAAATGTGGCAAAAGGTCGCAAAGTTCAAGGGGGCCGAATACTTTCGCAAGGCATTGTATATACATATATATATATATATACATATATATATATATATATATATATATATACACACACACATACACACACACATATATATATATATATATATATATATATACACACATTGCCAGCCAAAGGTTTGGACACACCTACTCATTCAAGGGTTTTTCTTTACTTTTACAATTTTCTACATTGTAGAATAATAGTGAAGACATCAAAACTATGAAATAACACATATTGAATGTAGTAACCAAAAAAGTGTTAAACAATTCAAAATATACAGTTGAAGTCAGAAGTTTACAAACACTTCAGTTGAAGTCATTAAAACTCATTTCTCAACCACTCCACACATTTCTTGTTAACATTTCTTGTCAACAAACTATAGTTTTGGCAAGTCGGTTAGGAAATCTACTTTGTGCATGACACAAGAAATTTGTCCAACAATTGTTGACAGACAGAGTACTTAACTTATGATTCAATGTATCACAATTCCAGTGGGTCAGAAGTTACACTACGTTGACTGTGCCTTTAAACAGCTTGGAACATTCCAGAAAATGATGTCATGGCTTTAGAAGCTTCTGATTTGAGTCAATTGGAGGTGTACCTGTGGATTTATTTTTTATTTTTTTATTTTACCTTTATTTAACCAGGCAAGTCAGTTAAGAACAAATTCTTATTTTCAATGACGGCCTAGGAACAGTGGGTAAACTGCCTGTTCAGGGGCAGAACGACAGATTTGTACCTTGTCAGCTCGGCGGTTTGAACTTGCAACCTTCCGGTTACTAGTCCAACGCTCTAAACACTAGGCTACCCTGCCGCCCCAAGGCCTACCTTCAAACGTATTGCCTCGTTGCTTGACATCATAGGAAAATCAAAAGAAATCATCCAAATTTGGAGACCTCCAAAAGTCTGGTTCATTCTTGGGAGCAATTTCCAAATGCCTGAAGGTACCACGTTCATCTGTACAGACAATAGTAAGCAAGTATAAACACCATGGGACCACACAGACATCATACCGCTCAGGAAGGAGACCCGTTCTGTCTTCTACAGATTAACGTACTTGGTGCAAAAAGTGCAAATCAATCCCAGAACAGCAAAGGACCTTGTGAAGATGCTGGAAGAAACAGGTACAAAAGTATCTAAATCCACAGTAAAACGAGTCCTATATCGAAATAACCTGAGTGGTTGCTCAGCAAGAAAGAAGCCACTGCTCCAAAACCGCCATTAAAAAAGCCAGACTACGGTTTGCAACGGCACATGGGGGCAAAGATCGTACTTTTTGGAGACATGTCCTCTGGTCTGATGAAACAAAAATAGAACTGTTCGGCCATAATGACCATTGTTATGTTTGGAGAAAAAGGGTGAGGCTTGCAAGCCAAAGAACACCATCCCAACCGTGAAGCACGGGGGTGGAAGCTTCATGTTGTGGGGGTGCTTTGCTGCAGGAGGGACTGGTGCACTTCACAAAATAGATGGCATCACGAGGTAGGAAAAATATGTGGATATATTGAAGCAACATCTCAAGACATCAGTCAGGAAGTTAAAGCTAGGTCACAAATTGGTCTTCCAAATGGACAATGACCCCAAGCATACTTCCAAAGTTGTGGCAAAATGGCTTAAGGACAACCGAGTCAATGTATTAGAGTGGCCATCACAAAGCCCTGACCTCAATCCTATAGAAAATGTGTTGGCAGAACTGAAAAAGTGTGTGCGAGCAAGGAGGCCTACAAACCTGACTCAGTTACACCAGCTCTGTCAGGAGGAATGGGCCAAAATTCACCCAACTTACTGTGTTAAGCTTGTGGAAGGCTACTCAAAACTTTTAACCCAAGTTAAACAATTTAAAGGAAATGCTACCAAATACTAATTGAGTGTATGTAAACTTCTGACCCATTGGGAATGTGATGTAAGAAATAGAAGCTGAAATAAATCATTCTCTCTACAGTTATTCTGACATTTCACATTCTTACAATAAAGTGGCAATCCTAACGGACATAAGACATAGAGTTTTTACCAGGATTAAATGTCAGGAATTGTGAAAAACTGAGTTTAAATGTATTTGGCTAAAGTGTATGTAAACTTCCGACTTCAACTGTCTTTTATATTTGTGATTCTTCGAAGTAGCCACGCTCTGCCTTAATGACAGCGTTGCACACTCTTGGCATTCTCTCAACCAGCTTCATGAGGTTGTCACCTGGAATGCATTTCAACTAACAGGTGTGCCTTGTTAAAAGTTCATTTCTTTCCTTCTTAATGTGTTTGAACCAATCAGTTGTGTTGTGAAAAGGTAGGTGTGGTATACAGAAGATAGACCTTTTTGGTAAAAGACCAAGTCCATATTATGGCAAGAAAAGCTCAAAAAGCAAAGAGAAACAACAGTCCACTATTACTTTAAGACATGAAGGTCAGTCAATGCGGAAAACTTTGGAAAGTCGGGAAAAACAATAAAGCGCTATTAGGAAATGAGGACTGCTTCAGGAAAGGAAGACCCAGAGTTACCTCTGTTGCAGAAGATAAGTTCATTAGAGTTACCAGCCTCAGAAATTGTAGGCCAAATTAATGCTTCAGAGTTCAAGTAACAGACACATCTCAACATCAACTGTTCAGTGAATCAGGCCTTCATGTTTGAAATGCTGCAAAGAAACCACTACTAAAGGACACCAATAAGAAGAAGAGACTTGCATGGGCCAAGAAACATGAGCAATGGACATTAGACCAGTGGAAAGCTGTCCTTTGGTCTGATGATGATGGTTTTTGGTTCCAACCACCATGTCTTTGTGAGAGGCAGAGTTGGTGAACGGATGATCTCTGCATGTATGGCTCCCACCTTGAAGCATGGAGGAGGAGGTATGACGGTGTGGGGGTGCTTTTCTGGTGACAGTCTGTGATTTATTTAGAATTCAAGGCACACTTAACCAGCATGGCTACCACAGCATTCTGCAGCGATACGCCATCCCATCTGGTTTGCACTTCGTGGGACTATCATTTGTTTTCAACAGGACAATGACCCAACAGACCTCCAGGCTGTGTAAGGGCTATTGAACCAAGAAGGAGAGTGATGGAGTGCTGCATCAGATGACCTGGCCTCCACAATCACCCGACCTCAACCCAATTCAGATGGTTTTGGATGAGTTTGACCGCAGAGTGAAGGAAAAGCAGCCAAAAAGTTCTCAGAATATGCAGGAACTCCTTCAAGACTGTTTGAAAAGCATTCCAGGAGAAGCTGGTTGAGAGAATGCCAAGAGTGTGCAAAGCTGTCATCAACGGTGGTTACTTTGAAGAATGTAAAATATATTTTGATTTGTTTAACACTTTTTTGGTTACTACATGATTCCATATGTGCGATTTCATAGTTTTGATGTCTTCACTATTATTCTACAATGTAGAAAATAGTAAAAATAAAGAAAACCCTTGAATGAGTAGGTGTGCCCAAACTTTTGACTGGTACTGTATGTAAAATACTTTTTTGAAGGTTGTACTGATTATGATGAGCTAATGCTAAGGTATATTCCAGCTGTGTGTGGAGCCATGTTTGTTGACATTATACAATGCATTCTAGGTGTCACGTAAACATCTTTCAGACCAAAGATGTTATATCAAAATGAGGTGAAGGGATGGTTCACCTCATCAGACCAAACTCATCTGGTCTCCTCTTCTCATCTTTGGTAGACGCAAAGATTGTTTGAGGAAGTGTTTTACTCAGTTATTTTAATCAATTGTGAGCTCACCTGTGATGTGATGAATTGTAAATAGTAATTGCTATTTGCTAATACATGGTTTCTGTCAGCCGAGAGTTAGCTAAATAGGACCACTTGTGTTAAGTCAATCGTTCCTCAGTTAGTGCTAGGACTAATGTCACCTATATTTTCCGATTTGAATGATTGTTTTATGCTGTCGCTACTTCTGTGAATGTCTTAACATTGCATCTAAAAATAAACTGATCACATTCAGGACATAATGTGGTAGGACTGTGTTTGTGCAAAATGTTTATTGAAAAAACAGTGGCCAGCTCTAAAGCGTTCTAATCACACTGGTTTGAGCGTATATTGCAGTGCCCACCGTAGAGTGATCACACCTAGGTGTTGGTATGTGTCAAAGGGTTAAGAATGGAAAATTGGAGATTGGCCGAAAATTGCTCAGAGCTGAAGAATACAGAAGGGGTTTCACCATAGCAGTTTTCAGTGCAGTGTGGAAAGTGCCTGTGACCAGAGAGTGATTAACAATAGCTTGCACTTCTTCATATATGCAAATAAAAACTGTGTTGAAAAGGTGGTGGGGATAGGACCGAGAAGGCAGGTAGAAGGCTTAAGTTGTGACATCCCTTTCCTGAGCATGTCTGTGTCAACCAAGGAAAATAAATCCATAGTGCCTTTGTGTGGTAGGCTAGGACACAATTCATCAAACTTGCTTGACTGATACCCAGCCTAATGTTGGTTATCTTATCTCTGAAATATGCAGCAATCTCCTCACATTTAGATGTGGATTTATGAGGGCAACAATGGTAGAGAAGAGCACTATCGAATTATTCTGATTAATAGTGATCAAGTTAGAAAAATGAGCCCGTCTGGCTTTTCTAATTACCTTGTTATATATGTTATATATAGTTGTTCTCTCAAAATATCATGTGGACCTGCAACTCTGACTTTCTACACTTCCGCAATTTATTTGAATTGATTTGTTTCCTTACTCATCCAAGGGGCTCTCCATTTGGATGTGGCCTTTTTCAACTTTACTCTAGCTATGGCATCAATGGTTGCCTTTAATTTTCAAATCGTTCATACACTCAAAATCTGTAGCAACTTTAGAGGTAAGATAGCATTTCTTAACCCTGTGCTATGGGCAACAGGGTAGTACAAAATACACAGCGGTGATCAGATAAAGTAACATCAACAATAGAGGACATGTCAATAGGAAGACACTTGGTAATAACCAGGTCCAGGGTATAGCCACGGTTATGGGTGGGCCCAGTAACATGTTGGATAAAGTCCATAGAGCTCAACATAATCATAAATTCAATGGCCTTGGACTCAGTCTCTTTGTCAACATGAATATTCAAATATCCCAACACAATGACTTTATCATATTAATTGTGGACAATAGAAATGGGGCAGTGCATTGATGGCCTATACAGTGTTATAGCCAGGACTGGTGGCTAAACAGTATACCATAATGCTCAAAAGACCCAAAGTTACCAAACTAAATATCCTTACAGCTGAGAGCATTAGTAAAAATAGAGACTGTCCCCCCACCCTTTTCCCCTTTTCTGACAGAGTATGAAAAGCTGTAGTCCGAGGGTGAGGCTTCAATAAGAGAAACACTACAGTCTAATGACAGCCATGTTTCAGTGAGAAACATGCAATCAACTTCGCGCTCAGTAATGAGGTCATTCAAGAGAAAGGTTTCACTATTGATTGCTCTAACGTTTAAAAGGGTCATATTCAATGAGTGTGGACCACTCGGCCCCTGGGGCATCCCCCTCTTGGTAGCCAATGGAATAACAACCAAATTATTAACGTTCACATTTTCTGACAGTTGCCAATCTAACAGAAGGGTATGAAATGACAGTTTGTATAAACTCACTAGAAGGCGGAGTTAAAGGAACATCAACTAGGTTATTCACATTAACTATAGTGTAATTTCTACAGTAGTTGATTTGCTTTCCAAGTCCTCTGTTGCTTATTCTCACATGGAGAACTGGAGCAGTCTCTAAAACAGTTGGTGATGTTGCTGGGTGGATCCCGTCTCTTTTAAAAAGTGCTGGTCGCTCCCACAGCAAATCAAAGTTGTCACAAAAAGGGACATTCCTGTCGTTGCAAAGTTTCTTCAGGTACTCGTTCAGAGCAAAGAGTCAGCTGAAAGGTTCCGAACACCTTCGGTAGCAAGGGAGGGGGGCAGAGATAATTATTCTATTCCCTGTGCTAGCAAGGGTGTTATGTTTGTTGTCCTTCCTCAGTTCCTCATTTACCCTCAGTGGCAGACAGAGGTCTTAAAGGACAACTACACTCTTTAAAAAAAGGGTTCCAAAAAGGTTATTCAGCTGTCCACATAGGAAAAGGAAAGGGTTCTACATGGAATCCAAAATAGTTCTACCTGGAATTCAAAATAGTTATACATTGAACCAAAAAAGTTCTTCAAAGGGTTCTCCTATGGGGACAGATGAATAACCCTTTTAGGTTCTAGATAGCACCCCTTTTTGTAAGAGTGCAGGATCACAGGAACAGTTAGGGACACTGGAGGAGAGAACATGGCCATGATAATTATGCCTGTAGAACATGTCTATAGGAAGAGGGAGTCAGTGTAGACATTAAGCCCTCTGGTCACCCCTATTCTTTATCTTGATCTCCAAACATATTCACAAGCCAGGAATGCTGAATCTGGGAATCCAGTGAACAAAACACATTGGCCGAAGGCAAGTAAGCAGCACACACGCACATTTTGAGAGAAACAGAGAGAGAGAGAGAGATGAATGGAACTAAAGACACAGAGATGAAAGTCTATCTATATGCATGTAGGAGCTACATGCAGAGAAACATCAAAACAACTCACTACATAAGGGCATGAATATTGCAATAATGGTGAACGAGACGATTAGTCCATGCGGTTTGATCTTTGTTGGTAAACAGCGCTATCTTCATCATACAGGAGGGCAGAGTTGAATCATAATAGAAGACCTGAAGATCTGAAGTACTGGCTTTCAGAGCTACCAACTATCTTTTAACTAAATGAGTAAATCCTATAACCCTTGGTTTCGGTATACATGCATACTGTTGTGGTGACAGCTTTGAATGAGTCCTGGTAAACACAAATAACTGTTGACACCGCAGACCTGCTTTGATCCACACAGTAAACTGACCAGTCCCATTCCACTACTAGAGCTACAGAGCACACAATGTCTGTCACCTTATTGCCATACATTTTTTGGACATCTTCCACCACCACCCTTTCTTCCCAAAACACAGAAGCAAGGCACTTTTATTTGTATTTATTAAGGATCCCCATTAGCTGCTGCCAAGGCAGAAGCTACTCTTCCTGGGGTCCAGCAACATTATGGCAGGGTGTGGCAGGCATTAGAGAGGCACAATGTGGAAACCCTGGAGAGAGTGGAAGAAGTGTGTCTTAGCTTAATGTTGGGTGAACAGAAATAACAATAATAAGTAAGCAGTACGGTAGCATTGATGTGTAAACTCACAACTCCAGAGATAATGGGAACCAATTAGTGAGAGAGGGGACGAAAGAGCAGAGATAAAAAATAAAGTCCCACAGACACATGATTACATCCCAAATGGCACCCTACTCTGGTCAAAAGTAGTGCACTATATAGGGAATAAGATACCATTTGGGACACAAACATTCAGTGAGGAGAGAGAGTAGCCAGATTGACTCTCAAATCCTGCTAAATAACCACTGCTGCTTGTAAGATGATACAAAAAACGAATATGTGATCTTATCATTATAAAGACCCGGGTGCTATTCTGCATTGAAAACAAAAAGTGTAAATAGGTGGTGCATGGCCTGCAAAATGTAATGTACATTACAGCTGCTGTGCGATACAGTCCGCTTGCTGCCTGGCACTTAAAACAAAGCAAAAAAAGCTGACATATTGCAGTTGATGGGCAAACTCCCCAGCGATGGAGAATTAGATTCTTCTAACATAAGCAAAGTAAAATACAGAGATGGGATGGTAATCTGTGGAAAATATACAGGGTGTGGCAGGTAATTATCCTGAAACTGAAATAACCAAAGAATATTGATGTGTAAAGCACAACATCTTATCATCTACATGCGGTGGGATTACTCACTCCAGGGTCTATTTCTAATCAGCTGCAAATCAATTGAATTTCAAACATACAGCTTGAAAAGGTTGTTACCAATGAGCAAATGGGATATTATTAGATATGTGTGAAAATCACAAAAGGAAATACATGAAGGTTAAACATACTGCAATACCCAGGCACGTGCACAGATAGGGCTCTACCTGTGCAAAGCACATGCACCTTTGCCCTTCCAGTCTCCAAAGTGCCCTATTCAGGGGTGGTATAATATCCTCAAAAAGTATGTTTTGTATAAATTGTTGTGATTGTTGTTCTGAACCAATTGCCCGCAAGTCGTCGTTAAATTAGTATCTAGTTTGAGAAACAGACGCCTCACAAGTCCTCAACTGGCAGCTTCATTAGATAGTACCCGCAAATTTGCGCAGCGATTGTGCACGCAGGTTCACGTGTGCACACTTGCATGTGCGTGAGCAGGGGTCACATGTTCTATACCACTCCTTTTTGGGAGGGGGAAGGGTCGCAGGTCAAAAAGTTTGAATAGCACTGGGATACATGATAGCGGCAACAACTGGCTGGCTGGTTATATGCCATATTGGCAGGACAGAACAGCGGCATCTGGTAAGACAAGGGGTGGCGGATGATGTACTTTAGTAAATAACAGCTGGTGCACAATATCGAAGGAAGTCTCGATGTTTTGCTCACCTGAGGTAGAGTATCTAATGATAAACTGTAGACCACACTATCTACATAGAGTCATCATCTGTATTTTTCGTAGCTGTCTACATACCACCACAGACTAATGCTGGCACTAAGACCGCACTGAATGAGCTGTATTCCATAAGCAAACAGGAAAACACTCACCCGCTCGTAGTAGACGGGGACTTTAATCCAGGGAAATTTAAATCAGTCTTACCAAATTTCTATCAGCATGTTAAATATGCAACCAGAGGGAGAAAAAAAACTCTGGACCACCTTTACTCCCCACACACACATACAAAGCTCTCCCTTGCCCTCCATTTGGCAAACCTGAGCATAATTCTATCCTCCTGATTCCTGTTTACAAGAAAAAATTAAAGCAGGAAGCACCAGTGACTTGATCAATAAAAATGTGGTCAGATGAAGCAGATGCTAAGCTACTGGACTGTAGAATATGTTACGGGATTCCTCCGATGGCATTGAAGAGTACACCACATCAGTCATGGGCTTCAACAATAAGTGCATCGATGATGTCATCCCCATAGTGACCGTACGTACATACCAAAACCAGAAGCCAAAGATTACAGGCAACATCCATACTGAGCTAAAGGCTAGAGCTTCCGCTTTCAAGGAGCGGACTCTAACCCGGAAGCTTATAAGAAATCCCGCTATGCCCTCCAACAAACCACTGAACTGGCAAAGCGTCAATACAGACTAAGATCGAATCGTACTACACCGGCTCCGACGCTCGTCGGATGTGGCAGGGCTGGCAAACCATTAAAGACTACAAAGGGAAGCACAAGAGCTGAGAGCTGCCCAGTGACACGAGCCTACCAGACGAGCTAAACTATTTCTATGGCAAGCATGCGCTGACCATCTGGCAAGTGTCTTCACTAACATTGTCAACCTCTCCCTGTCCGAGTCTGTAATAGCAACATGTTTCAAGCAGACCACCATAATCCCTGTGGCAAGAACACTAAGGTAACCTGTCTAAATGACTACTGACCTGTAGCACTCACGTCTGTAGCCATGATGTTCTTTGAAAGGCTGGTCATGGCTCACATCAACACCATTATCCAAGAAACCCTAGACCCACTCCAAATTGCATACCGCCCCAACAGATCCAGTGATGATGCAATCTCTATTGCGCTCCACACTGCCCTTTCCTACCTGGACAAAAGGAACACTTTTGTGAGAATGCTGTTCATTGACTCTAGCTCAGCATTCAACACCATAGTGCCCTCAAAGCTCATCAATAAGCTAAGGCTAAACACCTCCCTCTGCAACTGGATCCTGGACTTCCTGTCGGGTCGCCCCCAGGTGGTAAAGGAAGGTAACAATACATCTGCCACGCTGATCCTCAAAACAGGGGCCCCTCAGGGGTGTGTGCTCAGTCCCCTCCTGTACTCCCTGTTCACTCATGACAGCACGGCCAAGCAATACTCCAACACCATCATTAAGTTTGCCGATGACACAACAGTGGTAGGCCTGATCACAGACAACGATGAGACAGCCTATAGGGAGGAGGTCACAGACCTGGCCGTGTGGTGCCAGGACAACAACTTCTCCCTCAATGTGATCAAGACAAAGGAGGTGATTGTGGACTACAGGAAAAAGATGACTAAGCAAGCCCCCATTCTCATCGACTGGGCTGTAGTAGAGCAGGTTGAGAGCTTCAAGTTCCTTGATGTCCACATCACCAACAAACTAACATGGTCAAAGCACACCAAGACAGTCATAAAGAGGGCACAGCAAAACCTATTCCCCCTCAGGAGACTGAAAAGATTTGGCATGGGTCCTCAGATCCTCAAAAGGTTCTACAGCTGCACCATCGAGAGCATCCTGACTGGTTGCATCACTGCCTGGTGAGGCAACTGCTAGGCCTCCGACCACAAGGCACTACAGAGGGTAGTGCGTACAGCCCAGTACATCACTGGGGCCAAGCTTCCTGCCATCCAGGCCCTCAACACCAGGCGGTCCCTAAAAATTGTCATAGACTCCAGCCACCCTAGTGACTGTTCTCTCTGCTACCGCAGCGGCAAGCTGTACCAGAGAGCCAAGTCTGGGTCCAAGAGGCTTCTAAACAGCTTCTACCCCCAAGCCATAAGACATCTGAACATCTAATCAAATGGCTACCCAGACTATTCCCCCCTTTACACCGCTGCTACTCTCTGTTATCATCTATGCTTAGTCACTTTAATAACTCTACCTACATGTACATATTACCTCAACTAACCGGTGCCCCCGCACATTGACTCTGTACCAGTACCCCCCTGTGTACGGTCTCGCTATTGTTATTTTACTGCTTGTTCCTTTTATTTCTTATTCTTACTCATATATATATATATATTTTTACTGCATTGTTGATTAGGGGCTCGTAAGTAAGTATTTCACTTTAACTGTTGTATTCTGCGCATGTGACTAAAAAAATTGAACTGGAGTTGGGTTGGATTTAGACCTATTAATGGTAGGCTAGAGTATTTTTTACTCATAACTTTTTTATCATTTTTTGTCTGGAACTGTGTTGGTCATTGTTAATAAGTGCAGTCTTTATTAAAAACTGTTTGCAAAATACTTTATTCATCAGATTGCGCTGCTTCTCCCCCTCCTTGTAATAATTGCTCAATGAGTCTGAAAGCGGTTGCGGGAGTCCTCCTGAGTCCTATTAACACATGCGAAACCCATTGCATTTTGGGTGGGGATCAAGGCATAAATTAGGCTGGATACCAAAAAGGAATACGATACCATTTGGGACACATCCTTAAATGTGGCACAAAGAGGGGAACAATTATTTGAACTGTAGGACCAGACCTTTCTCATCCCCTCTACATCAGAGCTGTTACTTTGATGCGTTTGAAGTGGGGATTAACAGCTCTGCAATGCTGAAATAATTACATCTTCAATCTCAACTGGAAAAGGCATGGCCTAAAGGCCCGCTTGATTTTGCATTTTAAACTGTGATCAACCTCAACGTTAGTACAGGATTCAAGTCAAGAGCCCTGCATGACGTCAACTAGGTTTCTTACTGTGAATTGGATACATCTATCCACTTAACAATTAAAATTCTGAGTGTGCATTACGAGGAAACCTTGTTAAAAGAAATGTGGGGAAACTCAGGAAGTCTTAAGTACAAAATTGATTTAAAAGGAGAAAATGTCTAGATACTGTATATATGGTCGACAGGTAGCCTAGCGCTTAAAAGCGTTGGGCCAGTAATCGAAAGGTCACTGGTTCAAATCCCAGAGTCAGTGAAAAATCTGCCGATGTGCCCTTGAGCAAGGCACTTAACCCTAATTGCCCTGGATAAAATGTAGATGGAAGGTTCAAATGAAGCATAAACAGCATATTGACTAAGAGGACAACTCAGGACACAGGAGCGTCTCTCTCTCTCTCCAAACTAATACAGGACAAACTCTGGGACTGTCTGGAAGAAGATTTCACAGTATGTGATGCTCGCCTGTTGTCCTCATTGGGGATTCTTCTTGCCTTCCCCTGCCTACTACTATCGTCACTATGCCCCAAACAAGTCACATTGCATTAGAGGATGAGGCAGAGCACAGATACACCCCATCTGCAGGAGGCAACAGGCCAAGGGTGCAGTCGCCACACAGCAGACAATAACAAAATTAATATTTTACACAGTGCAGTACAAGTACTTTGGGCTATCAGAGATGTCACACTGGTTCTGTTATTACCCATGGTCAGTTCACATTACTACCACAATAGACTGCACCACAGTGCAATCCTCATCCTCACTCAACCCTAGGGCCCAGTTTTTTTTTAAGTTATCTATCTGTATTTCACCTATTGGATGGATTCAAGTCAAGGGCCCCATAGCACTCACTTCTGTCATCATGAAATGCTTTGAGAGACTAGTCAAGGGTCATATCACCTCCACCTTACCTGACACGCTACACACACTTCAATTTTCTTACCGCCCCAATAGGTCCACAGATGATGCAATCGCCATCACAATGCCCTATCCCATCTGGACAAGAGGAATATCTATGTAAGAATGCTGTTTAGAAAAATATATATATTTATTTAACTAGGCAAGTCAGTTAAGAAAAACACAAACCGTAAATGACTTGGTAATCTATATTTTGGATTGACCAATGTAGTTATTTTCAAATACATACCAACTTAAAGGATTTGTATCACAAAATTGAAATTGGACATTTTCGACAGAGCAATCTTGAAGGAATCCTATTTGAGTGAGAAAAGTATATTCATATGATAGGTAAGCTATACAAAACCTTGCAGAGAGCCTATCCAACTGACAATCTCTTAGAAAAAAAAATAAACTATTGGAACCAAGATTTAAAAATAATGGATTTTGGCGGGAATGTTGGAATATAACTAAGAGATTACGGTTAACAAAAATATATGTTTTTTATTTTATTTTTCCTTTATTTAACTAGGAAAGTCAGTTAAGAAAAAAATCTTACTCACAATGACGGCCTACTGGGGAACAGTGGGTTAACTGCCTTGTTCAGGGGCAGAATGACAGATTTTTATCTTGTCGCCTCCAACTCAATCATCAAGTTTGCAGGCGACACAACAGTAGTAGGCTTGATTACCAACAACGACGAGACAGCCTACGGGGAGGAGGTGAGGGCTCTGAGAGTGTGGTGTCAGGAAAATAACCTCTCACTCAACGTCAACAAAACAAAGTAGATGATCGTGGACTTTAGGAAACAGCAGAGGGAGCACCCCCCTATCCACATCAGGAAGGCTAGCTCGGAACATTTGAAAATGGATTTTAAAGAACTGATTTTAGCATTAAAAAAATACAAAAAACTGCCAATAATTTCAGGTCCAGTACCATCGTTGGGCCACGGGGTGTGAAAGATTCAGCAGACAGAAGATACTCTACAGGAATGACGGAGTCCATCCAAATCATCTTGGTTCCTGGACTCCACGCATTTCAAGGCTGCGTTTAAACAATGACTGGTAAATGATCCAAGACCAGCTCAGTTTTAATCTCTACCATTGTGACAATGAGTCGGCATAATGCTGCATCAAATGTACATGATTTTAAGGGCATTGGAAAACACAATGTAAGTAATTTAATGTATTTAGCCCTAATTTCACCAAATACATCTGTTTATCCTACAGCTATTGTAAGCAGTAATTATGAGCCTATAAACCAGAGTTTCACCCTTAGCACTGAGGTGATGTCCACTAGTAGGAAGATCACTTTATGCAGCTCACCCTGCACTATCAGCTCCAATGTAAATAACATGAGTAAGTCTACCTCTGATAAGCTTCCCAGTAAAGCATTACAAATAATCAAGCAATCCAGACAAGTACTAAAAATAGCCCATATTAACATTTGTAGCCTAAGAAACAAGGTCCATGAAGTGAATAAATTGCTTGTAACAGATGATATTCATATTCTGACTCTCTGAAACTCACTTAGATAATACCTTTGATGATACAGTGGTAGCAATACATGCTTGTAACATCTTCCCGAAAAGACTGAAATGCCAACAGAGGCAATGTTGCAGTCTATATTCAGAACCACATTCCTGTAAAGCTTAGAGACTATCTAATGTTAAATGATGTTGAAGTAATATGGCTACAGGTTCATCTGCCTCACCTAAAGCCCATTCTTGTGGGAAGCCGCTATAGACCACCAAGTGCTAACAGTCAGAATCTGGATAATATGTGTGAAATGCTTGATAATGTATGTGATATCAACAGAGAAGTACATTTTCTGGGTGATTTAAATATTTATGGCTATCATCAAGCTGCCCACTCAAGAAAAACCTTCAAACTGTAACCAGTGCCTGCAACCTGGATCAGGTTATCAGTCAACCTACCAGGGTAGTTATAAACAGCACAGGAATGAAATCATCAACATGTATTGATCACATCTTTACTAACTGCAGATATTTACTTTAAAGCAGTATCCAAATCCATAGGATGTAGTGATCACAACATAATAGCCATATCTAGGAAAACCAAATACCCAAAGGCTTGGCCTAATATAGTGTATAACAGCTCATACAATAAGTTTTGTAGTGATTCCTATGTTGATGATGTAAAGATTATTTATTGGTCTGTGGTGTGTAATGAAGAGCAACCAGACGCTGCACATGACACATTTACGAAACTACTTATTCCAGTTACTAATAAGCACGCACCCATTAAGAAAATTATTGTAAAAACTGTTAAATCTCCTTGGATTGATGAGGAATTTAAAAATTGTATGGTTGAGAGGGATGAGGCAAAAGGTATGGCAACTTAGTCTGGCAGCCCAACTGATTGGCAAATTAAGAAATCATGTGACTAAACTAAATAAAAAGAAACTATACTATGAAACAAAGGCAAATTCTATAAAGGATGACAGTAAAAAGCTTTGGGGCACCTTAAATGAAATTTTGGGGAAAAAAGCCAACTCGGCTTCTTCATTCATTGAACCACTGATATTGCCAACTACTTTAATGACCTTTTCCATTGGCAAGATAAGCAAACTTAAGGATGACATGCCAGCAACAAACGCTGACACTACACATCTAAGTATATCAGACCAAACTATGAAAGACAAGAATTGTACTTTGAATTATGTAAAGTCAGTGTGGAAGAGGTGAAAAACTTTATTGTTGTCTATCAACAATGACAAGCCACCGGGGTCTGACAATCTGGATGGAAAATTACTGAGGATAATAGCAGACGATATAGTCACTCCTATTTGCCACATCTTAAATTTAAGCCTACTGGAGAGCATGTGCCCTCAGGCCTGGAGGGAAGCTAAAGTCATTCCACTACCCAAGAACAGTAAAGCCCCCTTTACTGGCGCAAATAGCAAACCAATCAGCCGGTTACCGGGTAAGTTGACTGAGAACACGTTCTCATTTACAGCAACGACCTGGGTAATAGTTACAGGGGAGAGGAGGGGGGGGATGAATCAGCCAAAATGTAAACTGGGGATGATTAGGTGGCCATGACAGGTACAGTATGAAGACCAGATTGGGAATTTAGCCAGGACACCGGGGTTAACGCCCCTACACTTACGATAAGTGCCATGGGATCTTTAGTGACCACAGAGAGTCAGGACATGCATTTAACGTCCCATCCAAAAGACAGCACCCTACACAGGGCAATGTCCCCAATCACTGCCCTGGGGTATTGGGATATTTGGGGGGGTTTTAGACCAGAGGAAAGGGTGCCTCCTACTGGCCCTCCAACACCACTTCCAGCAGCATCTTGTCTCCCATCCAGGGACCGACCAGGACCAACCCTGCTTAGCTTCAGAAGCAAGCCAGTAGTGGGATGCAGGGTGGTATGCTGCTGACATGCTGCTGGCCCTTAGTAAACTTCTGGAAAAAAATGTGTTTGACCAGATACAATGCGATTTCACAGTTAACAAATTGACAACAGAATTTCAGCATGCTTATAGGGAAGGACACTCAACAAGCACTTACACAAATGACTGATGATTAGCTGAGAGAAATTGATGATAAAACAGGCTGTCTTGTTAGACTTCAGTGCAGCTTTGACATTATCGATCAGAGTCCTCTGCTGGAGGAAAAACTTGTGTGTTATGGCTTTACACCCCCTGCTCTAATGTAGATAAAGAGTTATTTGTCTAACAGAACACAGAGCGTGTTCTTTAATGGAAGCCTCTCAAACATAATCTGTAAACTGTCATGGTCAAAATATATTTATGCAGTAGTAGCTAAGATGGGGAGAAGTCTGTCTATAATAAAGCGATGCTCTGCCTTCTTACACAGTCAACAAGGCAGGTCTGGCAGACCATAGTTTTGTCGCACCTTGACTACTGTACAGTCGTGGGGTCAGGTGCCACAAAAAAGGACTTAGGAAAATTGCAATTGGCTCAGAACAGGGCAGCACGGTTGGCCCTTGGAAGTACACAGAGAGCTAATGTTAATCATATGCATGTCAATCTCTCCCGGCTGAAAGTGGAGAAGAGATTGACTTCATCACTACTTTTATTTATGAGAGGTATTGACATGTTGAATGCTATCGGTCTAAACTACTGGCACACAGCTCGGACACCCATGCATACCCAACAACACATCTCTTCACAGTCCCCAAGTCCAGCACAGACTATGGGGAGGCACACAGCACTACAAAGAGCCATGACTGGAGTCAAATCAAACTTTATTTGCCACATGCGCCGAATACAACAAGTATAGATAGACTTTTCTGTGAAATGCTTACTTACAATCCCTTCACCAACAGTGCAGTTCAAGAAGAAGAAAATATTTACCAAGTAGGCTAAAATAAAATGTAATAATAAAAATTAACACAATAATGAGGCTGTATACAGGGGACACCAGTACCGAGTCTGTGTGCCGGGGTACAGACTAGTCGAGGTAATCTGTACATGTAGGTGGGGGCGAAGTGACTATGCATAAGTAACAAACAAACAGTGAGTAGCAGCAGTGTACAAGAGGAGGGGGGGGGGGTCAATGTAAATTGTCCATTGGCGATTGTTATGAATTGTTCAGCAGTCTATTGGCTTGGGGGTAGAAGCTGTTGTGGAGCCTTTTGGTCCTAGACTCCGGTACAGCTTGCCGTGCGGTTGCAGAGAAAACAGTCTAGAACTTGGGTGACTGGAGTCTGACAATTTTATGGGCTTTCCTCTGACACCGCCTATTATGCAGGTCCTGGATGGCAGGAAGTTTGGCCCCAGTGATGTACTGGGCCGATCGCACCACCCTCTGTAGCGCCTTATGGTCAGCTGCTGAGCAGTTGCCATACCAGGCGGAGATGCAACGGGTCAGGATGCTCTCCATGGTGCAGCTGTAGAACCTTTTGAGGATCAGCCCATGACAAATCTTTTCAATCTCCTGGGGGGGAAAAGGTTTTGTTGTGCCCTCTTCACGACTGTCTTGGTGTGTTTGGACCATGATAGTTCATTGGTGATGTGGACTCTCAACCAGCTCAACTACAGCCCCCTCAATGTTAATGGGGGCCTGTTCGGTCCGCCTTTTCCTGTAGTCCATGATCAGCTACTTTGTCTTGCTCACATTGAGGGAGAGGTTGTTGTCCTGGCACCACACAGCCATTTCTCTGACCTCCTCACTGTAGGCCGTATCATCGTTGTAGGTGATCAGGCCTACCACTGTTGTGTCGTCAGCAAACTTAATGATGGTGTTGGAGTCGTGTTTGGCTACGCAGTCATTGGTGAACAGGAAATACAGGAGGGGACTAAGTACACACCCCTGAGGAGCCCCAGCAGCATTAAGGATCAGCGTGGCAGACGTATTGCTGCCTACTCTTACCACCTGGGAGCAGCCCGTCAGGAAGTCCAGGATCCAATTTCAGGGGGAAGTGTTTAGTCCCAGAGTCCTTAGCTTAGTGATGAGCATTCTCACATAGGTGTTCCTTTTGTCCAGGTGAGAAAGGGCGGTGTGGAGTGCGATTGAGATTGCGTCATCTGCAGATCTGTTGGGGTGGTATGCAAATTGGAGTGGGTCTAGGGTGTCCGGGAGGATGTGAGCCATGACCAGCCTTTCAAAGCACTTCATGGCTACCGATCTGAGTGCCACTGTGCAGTAATCATTTAGGCAGGATATCTTCGCTTCCTTGGGCACAGGGACTATGGTGGTCTGCTTGAAACGTGTAGGTATTACAGACTTGGTCAGTGAGAGGTTGTCAATGAAGACACTTGACAGTTGGTCTGCGCATGCTTTGAGTACACGTGCTGGTAATCCGTCTGGCCCAGCAGCTTGTGAATGTTGACCTGTTAAGAGCTTATCTTCACATCTGCTACCGAGAGCGTTATCACACAGGCATGCAGAACAGCTGGTGCTCTCATGCATGCTTCAGTGTTGCTTGCCTCGACGCGAGAATAAAAGGCATTTAGCTCGTCATAGGGCAGCTTGCATCTGGGTTTCCCTTTGTAGTCCAAGCCCAAGTTCAAGCCCTTCCACATCCGACGAGCGACAGAGCCCCGTGTAGTAGGATTCAATCTTAATCCTGTATTGACGCTTCGCTTGTTTGATGGTTTGTCTAAGGGCAGGGTGGGATTTCTTATTGCGTGCGGATTAGTCTCCCGCTCCTTGAAAGCGGCAGCTCTAGCCTTTAGCTCGATGCGGATGTTGCCTGGAATCCATGGCTTCTGGTTGGGATATGTATGTACAGTCACTGTGGGGACAATGTCGTCAATGCACTTATTGATGAAGTCAATGACTGAGGTGGTGTATTCCTCAATGCCATTGGATGAATCCCGGAACATATTCCAGTCTGTGCTAGCAAAACAACCCTGTAGTGTAGCATCCGCGTCATCTGACTAGTTCCGTATTTGAGCGAGTCACTGGTACATCCTTCTTTAGTTTTTGCTTTTAAGCAGGAATCAGGAGGATATAATTGTGGTCAGATTTGCCAAATGGAGGGTGGGGGAGAGCTTTGTATGCATCTCTGTGTGTGGAGTAAAGGTGGTCTAGGATTCCCCCCCCCCTGGTTGCACATATGACATGCTGGTAAAAATGTTGGTAAAAAAATACACACAGTACATGGAACTCTATACCACATCAAGTAACTGACGCAAGAATTAACATTAGATTATTATTTTTTTACTTATGGAACAGCGGAGATTGTGAAGCAACACACACACAGACACTTGTGCGCACACACACAGATTTAGTACTGTAGATATGTGTAGTGGTGGAGTAGGGGCCCGAGGGCACACAGTGTGTTGTGAAATCTGTGAATATATTGTAACGTTTTTAAAATTGTATAATTTTTTTTTTTAAATGCTGGACCCCAGCAAGAGCAGCTGCTGCTTTGGTAAAATGTTACTTTTCCTTTTTTTTTTATGTAACTCTTGCATGAAAACCACATTTGCTGACAACTCTAAGTGTTCAAGAACCATAATTATTTTTTTATTATCATGGAGCCCATGCACATTCCATGTGATAATTGGATTTTGTTGGTCTTTACTTATATAGAATCAAAGTTAGACAGAACAGACAAGGTTATCATTAAAGAACCAAATAAAACCTTTTAGCAGATATGATATATGGGTGCAGTGGGCATTCCACACAACGGGAGGATCATAGTATAAATAAAATGGTATTGTATACATTACATATACACTGAGAATTCAAACATTAAGAACATATGCTCATTCCATGACAGACTGACTAGGTGAAAGCTATGATTCCGTATCGATGTCACTAGTTCAAATCAGTGTAGATGAAGGGGAAGAGACAGGTAGGTTGAAGAAGGATTTTTAAGCCATGAGACAATTGAGACATGGATTGTGCATGTGTGCCATTCAGAGGGTGAATGGGCAAGACAAAACATGTACATGCCTTTGAATGGGGTATGGTACTGTAGTAGGTGCCAGGTGCACGGGTATGTGTCAAGAACTGCAATGCTGCTGGGTTTTTCACACTCAACAGTTTCCTGTGTGTATCAAGAATGGTCCACCACCCAAAGGACATCCAGCCAACTTGACACAAATGTGGGAAGTATTGCAGTCAACATGGGCCTGTGGAACACAAAACAATATTAGGTGGGGATGTGGTCTAGGCAGATGTAAAAAATATAAAAACACGAAAAAAGTAAATAAATAATTAAACAAACCACATCTTTGTACTTGAGGCACTATTGCCTTTTTAGGGCTTTTAAGCTCCAACTCTCCTAATGTACTAAAGAAAAGTGGATTATGTCATTATACATACATTTAAGAAAGCCTGCCACTTAAGTACTTCAATGAAAGTATATTGTCTGGTGTGGCTCTAATTGGGGAGAGTGGGCCCACCGGGAGAAGAAGAAGAAGAAGAAGTAGTGGGTCAGAAGTTTACATACACTAAGTTGACTGTGCCTTTAAACAGCTTGGAAAATTCCAGAAAATTATGTAATGGCTTTAGAAGCTTCTGATAGGCTAATTGACATAATTTGAGTCAATTGGAGGTGTACCTGTGGATGTATTTCAAGGCCTACCTATGCCCACCTTGTATATGCATATCTGACACAATAGAATACTTTCCTTTTGTTGTGGTGAGCATTGAGCGCATTTTAGCTATGTTTTCCTGGACATTTAGCTGTTCGTTGCTTTCATTTGCATCTCCAAGTTGTTATTTGTCGTTTCCTCTAAGGGCAAGGCGCAGCATAGTTTTATCCACAGATTGGTTGCTGTTGTATATAACTGACCCGCTCACTCACTCCCGGTTGCTTGTAGATACAGTACTTAGTCCCCTTAACTTTTTTTCACATTTTGTTACGTTACAGCCTTATTCTAAAATGGATTAAAAATAATATGAAACATCACATTCACATAAGCATTCAGACCCTTTACTCAGTACTCTGTTGAAGAAGCTTTGGCAGCGATTACAGCTGTCTTCTTGGATATGAGGCTACAAGCTTGGCACACCTGTATTTGGAAAGTTTCTCCAATTCTTCTCTGCAGATCCTCTCAGGCTCTGTCAGATTGAATGTGGAGCGTCGCTACACAGCTATTTTCAGGTCTCTCCAGAGATGTTCGATTGGGTTCAAGTCCGAGATCTGGCTGGACCACTGAAGAACATTCAAAGACTTGTCCCAAAGACACTCCTGTGTTGTCTTGTCTGTATGCTTAGGGTCGTTGTCCTGTTGGAAGGTGAAGCTTCACCCACAGTCTGAGGTCCTAAGCGCTCTGTAGCAGGTTTTCATCAAGGATCTCTCTGTACTTTGCTCCCTTCGTCTTTCCCTCGATCCTGGCTAGTCTCCCAGTCCCTTCCTCCGAAAAACATCCCCACAGTATGATGCTGCCACCACCACCATGCTTCACCATTGGGATGGTGCCAGGTTTCCTCCAGACGTGACTCTTGGCATTCAAGCCTGAGAATCTCTTGTTGCCTTTTGGCAAACTCCAAGCGGGCTGTCATGTGCCTTTTACTGAGGAGCGGCTTCCGTGTGGCCACTGTACCATAAAGGCCCGATTGGTGGAGTGCTGCAGAGATGGTTGTCCTTCTGGAAGGTTCTTCCATCTCCACAGAGGAACTCTGGAGCTCTGTCAGGATGACCATCGAGTTCTCGATCACCTCCCTGACCAAGGCCCTTCTCTCCCAATTGCTCAGTTTGGCCGGGCGGCCAGCTCTAGGTAGATTCTCGGTGGTTCCAAACGTCTTCCATTTAAGAATGATGGAGGCCACTGTGTTCTTGGGGACCTTCAATGCTGCAGAAATGTTTCGTACCCTTCTCCAGATCTGTGCCTTGACACAATCCTGTCTCTGAGCTCTACGTACAATTCCTTTGACCTCATGGCTTGGTTTTTGCTCTTACATGCACGGTCAACTGTGGGACCTTATATAGACAGGTGTGTGCCTTTCCAAATCATGTCCAATCAGTTGAATTTACCCCAGGTGGACTCCAATCAAGTTCTAGAAACATCAAGGATGATCAATGGAAACAGGATGCACCGGAGCTCAATTTCGAGTCTCATAGCAAAGGGTCTGAATACTTATGTAAATAAGGTATTTCATTTGTTATTTTTAATACATTTTTTTCAATTTTATAATAAGGCAGTAATCTAACACAATTTGGAAAAAGTCAAGGGGTCTGAATACTTTCCGAATGCACTGTAAATCAAATCAAATATTTTATTTGTCACACGCTTCGCAAATAGACTAACAGTGAAATGCTTAATTTGGAGCCCTCCCTACAATGCAGAGAAAAATATAAACAATAGCTGGTTATCCAGAAATGACATTATTGAGATCAAAACGGCTGCATTGGACCTTTAAAATGACTAAAAACTAAACATAAAATGTGTAGCTTGCTACGAATCATTGTAACAAAAACTGGACAATCAGGGAGCATCAAAAATTCCAAAAGCGATGTATAGAGGACTATTTTTAGCACATTTTGACGGAAAGGAAATATAACCTTCAGACCTTGAAGCCTGAATGAGGCCCGCGGGTTCAAAATAAGTTTGACACCCCTGGACTAAACACATATTCTGAACATATCATCATCCTCATTTAAACCCAATGGAACATCATTGCACACAGTTTGTCTCATATTAACACAGACTATTCAGAGAATGAGGGATACAACTAAATAATTATAATAATCTAAAATTTGATCAAAGTATATACAGTACATGATATTTCAGTGCTATCAGAAATAACAGTATCAAGTTTAACATCGTTCAAAACGTTCAGCAGTATAGTTGCTACCGTAGCAACCAAACGAAACTGAACTCCAACAACTTCAGCAGAGCTGGGGCACGTTGGAGAAGATGGCCAAGACCACAAGTTGAGTGAGTGAGTGATGAGCAACCTCCGTGACCGGTCAGGTGTGAGCAAGGCAAGCACTCTGATTAATACTTAAACTGCATGAACAAAGACTCAAATGAGTCCCTTCAGCTCCTATTATTCCTGATGTCCATACAAATGCACCATGGGCCCTGCAGTGCAGTCAGACGCTCTGTTCTGGCCATCTGACTGTTGCAGTGAGTGAAAGACAACATCTGTAATAAAGACGAGCCAAGTTACCTCCCAAAAGGCAGCCACTGCGCTTGGAGTGGAATGAAACAGGTGCTGGCATACATTGTAATTTGAAAGAGTCTGTGTTCATATTTTCTAAACATTCAATGAGGTGTTGGTAGTCAAGCAGAAGAAAATGCAAGGCAGCTGTACTCTGGCGAGAACTGGCCAAACTAAAGCAATGGGGAAACACTTCGATAGAGAACCTCTTCTGCAATATCTCTGACAAACCAGGTGGTGGTCCTGGAAAGCAATGGGGCCAGACAGTGTTTGCTGTTCGTCAGCACTTTAACTAAATAATTAAGAATATTTGTGTAAAACCAGGTGAGTCATGTGCCTGACATTTTAAAACTGCAGCTTTCTGCTCTTTGGGATTGCTGCTGCTGAGCGGCTCTGACTGATACAGAACAAACAGTATGACCTAAGCCTTGGTTATTAATGGTTGAATCGTCTGGTAAGCTGTCTCTCTCATCCCTAAATGACTTGACAGACTAACATGAAAGTCGGCCGTGCACAGCAGGTGCGTCACGAGTCATCCTATCGCCTCTCACCACAGAACGTCGGCCATAATTTTCTGTTCATTTCCAGACAATAATGCATGTTGAATCGCCATAGTTTGTTGACACCCAGCAGGTGATCTACTGTACGACTGATGTTTATTATGATGTGTCGTGTCAGTTCAGACTGGCGGGGGACGAGCAGACCTACTGTAGTGTACTGTAAGTGAAGAGTATTTCCAAAATTCTATAAAATCAACTAATTTTGAAGTGCTTTTTAATCCGATATGAATGCTTAGGGGTGTTCTCTGTTTGTTTATTTATAGATATTAGATGTGAAATTGAATGTTCATATCCTGCATATTTGAATGTGATATGTGATTATTCACCTAGCTATCTTAAGATGAATATATTTACATTTAATATATTTAAGTCACTCTGGATAAGAGCATCTGCTAAATTACTAAAGTGTAAATGTTTTTCATAAAGATCTCATATTACTGTATTGAATCAAAAAATAATTGTATAGATACATATATATATATACAGTGGGGCAAAAAAGTATTTAGTCAGCCACCAA
This sequence comes from Oncorhynchus kisutch, assembly GCF_002021735.2. Taxonomy (NCBI): domain Eukaryota; kingdom Metazoa; phylum Chordata; class Actinopteri; order Salmoniformes; family Salmonidae; genus Oncorhynchus; species Oncorhynchus kisutch. The sequence continues at coordinate 19,914,826 of NC_034181.2, read as the reverse complement.
TTGTGCAAGTTCTCCCACTTAAAAATATGAGAGAGGCCTGTAATTTTCATCATAGGTACACTTCAACTATGACTGACAAAATGAGAGAAAAAAAATCCTGTTAATCACATTGTAGGATTTTTAATGAATTTATTTGCAAATTATGGTGGAAAATAAGTATTTGGTCAATAACAAAAGTTTATCTCAATACTTTGTTATATACCCTTTGTTGGCAATGACAGAGGTCAAATGTTTTCTGTAAGTCTTCACAAGGTTTTCACACACTGTTGCTGGTATTTTGGCCCATTCCTCCATGCAGATCTCCTCTAGAGCAGTGATTTTTGGGGCTGTTGCTGGGCAACATGGACTTTCAACTCCCTCCAAAGATTTTCTATGGGGTTGAGATCTGGAGACTGGCTAGGCCACTCCGGGACCTTGAAATGCTTCTTACGAAGCCACTCCTTCGTTGCCCGGGCAGTGTGTTTGGGATCATTGTCATGCTGAAAGACCCAGCCACGTTTCATCTTCAATGCCCTTGCTGATGGAAGGAGGTTTTCACTCAAAATCTCACGATACATGGCCCCATTCATTCTTTCCTTTACACAGATCAGTCGTCCTGGTCCCTTTGCAGAAAAACAGCCCCAAAGCATGATGTTTCCACCCTCTGCTTCACAGTAGGTATGGTGTTCTTTGGATGCAACTCAGCATTCTTTGTCCTCCAAACACGACGAGTTGAGTTTTTACCAAAAAGTTCTATTTTGGTTCCATCTGACCATATGACATTCTCCCAATCTTCTTCTGGATCATCCAAATGCTCTCTAGAAAACTTCAGACGGGCCTGGACATGTACTGGCTTAAGCAGGGGGACACGTCTGGCACTGCAGGATTTAAGTCCCTGGCAGCGTAGTGTGTTACTGATGGTAGGCTTTGTTACTTTGGTCCCAGCTCTCTGCAGGTCATTCACTAGGTCCCCCCCGTATGGTTCTGGGATTTTTGCTCACCGTTCTTGTGATCATTTTGACCCCACGGGGTGAGATCTTGCGTGGAGCCCCAGATAGAGGGAGATTATCAGTGGTCTTGTATGTCTTCCATTTCCTAATAATTGCTCCCACAGTTGATTTCTTCAAACCAAGCTGCTTACCTTACCTTACCTTCAGGTTCCCAGCCTGGTGCAGGTCTACAATTTTGTTTCTGGTGTCCTTTGACAGCTCTTTGGTCTTGGCCATAGTGGATTTTGGAGTGTGACTGTTTGAGGTTGTGGACAGGTGTCTTTTATACTGATAACAAGTTCAAACAGGTGCCATTAATACAGGTAACGAGTGGAGGACAGAGGAGTCTCTTAAAGAAGAAGGTCTGTGAGAGCCAGAAATCTTGCTTGTTTGTAGGTGACCAAATACTTATTTTCCACCATCATTTCCACCATAATTTGCAAATAAATTCATAAAAAATCCTACAATGTGATTTTCTGGATTTTCTTTCTCCATTTTGTCGGTCATAGTTGAAGTGTACCTATGATGAAAATGACAGGCCTCTCTCATCTTTTTAAGCGGGAGAACTTGCACAATTGGTGGCTGACTAAATACTTTTTTGCCCCACTGTATACACACACAGTACATACACACAGATCTGTACAGTTCTTTATAAAACAAATGTAGGCTAGTTATTGGTTACATTTTACTTATTCTGAAAGTGAGGCAGATATATAGCATTTTGTTAAATAGTTCCCGCCCATGCTGAAACATGAGGTAATTGTGGCGGATAAATGGCAAGACAATGGATCTCAGGATCTCGTCATGGTAACTGTGCATTCAAATTTCCATTGATAAAATGCTATTGTGTTCATTCTGTAGCTTAAGCATGCCCATACCATAACCACCACGCTGTCTGCCATCTGCCTGGTACAGTTGAAACCGGGATTCATCAATGAAGAGCACACTTATACAGTGTGCCAGAGGCCATCAAAGGTGAGCATATGAAGACTGAAGTCGGTTACGATGCCGAACTGCAGTCAGGTCAAGGCCCTGGTGAGGACGACACGCACGCAGATGAGCTTCCCTGAGACGGTTTCTAAACAGTTTGCGCAGAAACCCACAGTTTCATTAGCTGTCTGGGTGACTGGTCTCAGACCATCCCGCAGGTGAAGCAGCTGGATGTGGATGTCATGGGCTGGTTACATGTGATCTGCGGTTGTGAGGCTGGTTGGACTTAAATCCAAATTCTCTAAAATGACATTGGAGGTAGCTTAAGGTATAAAAAATAACATTAAATTCTCTGGCAACAGCTCTGGTGGACATTCCTGCAGTCAGCATGCCAATTGCACGCTCTCTCAAAACTTCACATTTTAGCATGGCCTTTTATTGCCCCCAGCACAAGGTTCACCTGTGTAATGATTATACTGTTGAATCAATTTCTTGATATATACTGCACATGGATGGATTATCTTGGCAAAGGAGAAACACTCACTAACAGGGATATAAACAAATTTGTGCACAAAATTAGAGAGAAATTAACTTTTTGTGCGTCTGGAAAATTTCTGGGATCTTTTATTTCAGCTCATGAAACATGGGACCAACACTTCACATATTGTGTTTATATTTAGTGTAATTTATTTAAACAATACAAGTTAATTTACCTACATTTCTGAATTGACATATAGCGTTTCTGAATTAAGCTCAAGTATTCCGTACCTCGTAGTGGGCGATCCTCTGGGACTCGGAGATGAGCTGAGCGCTGCACACTTTGCAGTAGGTGTCTGTGAAAAGCCCTTGGTCCACTTCTGTAGACTTCATCTGGTGGGAGAAAGGAGAGAAAAAGAACTACATGAAATGTAACACTGGGTTGGGCATTTTTAAATTAGGAACTTTAAAATAGCACAGAATATAATAGGCTTGAATGGATCAAGTGCAATGAAGGGACATAATGGAGCAAATAAATTATAATGTAATACAAAGATAGATAGTTGATCAGACCTGCTTCCATTAGAGAACTCACATTGCAAATTTGGGAGCACTCACATTCATCTCATCAATGTTGTGGAGCCTTCATTAGGCATGGCAGATGAGCAGAGAAGTCAAGCAGGTATAAACTATGGCAACACTTTAAGCATTAAAACAAATCTAGAAAAATTAACTGATTATAATACCTGGTTACTTAAAAGGGGCAATCTGAAGCTATATATATTTTTTACTTCTAAATTAGTGATACATATCCATTGATTCTTGATGAAACGTATTCATAACCCTTGACTTATTCCACATTTTGTTGTGCTACAGCCTAAATTCCAAATGTAGTCAATTTTTTTCACCCATCTACACACAATAGCCCATAATGACAAAGTGAAAACATGTTTTTGTACATTTGAGCAAATTTATAAAGAATGAAACACCCCGAGTCAATACATTTTAGAATCACCTTTGGCAGCATCTACAGCTGTGAGTCTTTCTGGGTTAGTCTAGGAGCTTTGCACACCTGGATTGTACAATATTTGCACATTATTATTTTTATTTTTTTTCAAGCTTGTTGATCATTGCTAGACAGCAATTTTCAAGTCTTGCCATAGATTTTCAAGCTGATTTAAGTCAAAACTGTAACTAAGTCACACAGGAACAATCTATGTTATCTTGGTAAGTAACTCCAGTGTATATTTAGCCTTCTTTTTTAGGTTATTGTCCTGCTGAAAGGTTAATTCATCTCCCAGTGTCTGTTGGAAGGCAGACTATCCTCTAGGATTTTGCCTGAGCTTAGCTCTATTCCATTTATTTTTATCCTACAAAAACTCCCTAGTCCTTGTCGATGACAAGCATACCCATAACATGATGCAGCCACCAGCATGCTTGAACATATGAAGAGTGATACTCAGTGATGTGCTGTATTGGATTTGCCCCAAACATAAAGCTTTATATTCAGGACATAAAGTACATTTCTTTGCCACATTTTGTGCAGTTTTCCTTTAGTGTCTTATTGCAAACAGGATGCATGTTTTCGAATATTTTTTATTCTGTACAGGCTTCCTCCTTTAGATTAGTATTGTGGAGTAACTACAATGTTGTTGATCCAGTTCTCCTATCACAGCCATTACACTTTGTAACTGATTTAAAGTCACCATTGGCATCATCCTTCCTCTCCAGCAACTGAGTTAGGAAGGATGCCTGCGTCATTGTATTGACTGGGTGTATTGGTACACCATCCAAAGTGTACTTAATCATTTATTCATGCTCAAAGGGATATTCAATGTCTGCTTTTTTTATTTTTACCCCATCTACCGACAGGTGCCCTTCTTTGCGAGTCATTGGAAAACCTCCCTGGTCTTTGAGGTTGAATCTGTGTTTTAAATGCACTGTTTCACTGAGGGACCTTACAGATCATTTTATGTATTGATGAGGTAGTCATTCAAAATCATGTTAAACACTATTACTGCACACAGAGTGAGTCTATGCAAGGTATGATGTGACTTGTTAAGCACATTTTTACTCCTTTAAGCTTGCCATAAAAGGGTTGAATACTTTTAAAATGAAGATAACACTTTGACATTATGGGGTATTGTGCATATAGGCCGGTGACAGAACATCTCAATTTAATCCATTTTAAATTCAGACTAACATAGGGTTGCAAAGGGTCGGAAACTTTCCGGTAAATGGGAAGTTAAGCCCGGGAATTTGGGGAATTTTGCTTAAATTAATTTAAAAAAAAGCTTTTTTTTGTGGGATACACATAAGGCAATTCTGGGTCATGTGGCATATTTTGGTGAAACTATCCCCAATTCAATGGAATTGCAACCCTCTGCATGCACAGTGCATTCTTCCACCACATGTACAGCTGATTCTCAAGATCTTGCACACTAATGAGATGCTTTTGAGCCCACACTATTACACTGTCTGAGCCAAGGACTACTGCTTTCTGGAAAGTTTTGATTACAATACTGGGTGGGGTGAATATATTTTATATGACATACATGATTTTTGTTGTTAACTAGTAAATAGTAGCCTACAGCAAAGTGTGTTTAAACTATTTCTAACTTGTTAACAATTTCTGTTAGTTTTTGCTACATGTGGGTTTTAGCTTACGTGAGCCTGCTAACTGAGGAGTGTTAATTCACCTGTTTCCATACATGTTTCATTTTAAAACATTTATCTTACAAAGAAGTTGTTTAATCTTAACTGCTTAACTATTTATCTGTACATTAAATTGTATGTTGTTCTTTTACAAAACTATTTTTTTTTACAGGAAAATGCCACAGGTACTATCTGATGTGTGGAGACGTTTCACTGCAGCTAATGTAGAAGGAAAATCTGTGTACATTTGCAAATACTGTGCCAAATCATATGTGAAGAATGCAACAAAGTCGCAGAATTATCTGGCCAAGAGCATAAAGTTCCCTCAGCGCTCACAACAAGCAACCTCTGACAAAAGTCCCTTTACTTCTATTTGAGGAGAAAATTATTAATCAAATACCGTATTGATAGCAACAGCTCATGGTTCTCTTGAAATCAGAAGTTTTTTTTGAGTCAACGTAGTCAGAGAAATGCTGATGAATTTCTTGCTCGAGCTGTGTATGCAACTGGTTCATCTCTGATGCTCACAGGCAACGTGTATTGGAAGAGATTTCTAAATGTTCTTCGCCCAGCATACACACCTCCATCCACTCATTTCCTGGATGCAGAGTTCAACAGAGTTCAAGTGAAGGCCAAGCGAATCATAGAGAAAGCAGCCATCTCTGATCGGTGGTCGAATGTTCATGGACATGGAATAATTAACTTCTTGATGGCAGGGGGCAGTATTTTCACGTCCGGATGAAATGCTTGCCCAAATTCAACTGCCTGCTACTCATCCCTAGAAGATAAGATATGCATATTATTAGTAGATCTGGATTGAAAACACTCTGAAGTTTCTAAAACTGTTTGGATCATGTCTGTGAGTATAACAGAACTTATTTAGCAGGTGAAACCCTGAGGACAAACTATTCAGATTTATTTTTTGGGGTCACTCTCTTTTCAATGGATTTTCATTGGGAATCGAGATTTCTAAGGGACATTCTTGCAGTTCCTATCGCTTCCACTGGATGTCAACAGTCTTTAGAAATTGTTGAGGTTTTTCCTTTGTGTAATGAAGATGAACGGCCATCTTGAACGAGGGTAACTTGAAGTGTACTGTTAGAGGCGCGTGACCAGAAAGCTAGCTACAGTTTGTTTTCCTCCTGTATTGAACACAGATCCTGACCCCTCCTGTCTCAGCCTCCAGTATTTATGCTGCAGTAGTTTATGTGTCGGGGGGCTAGGGTCAGTTTGTTATATCTGGAGTACTTCTCCTGTCCTATTTCTTTCTCTCTCTTGGAGGACCTGAGCCCTAGGACCATGCCCCAGGACTACCTGACATGATGACTCCTTGCTGTCCCCAGTCCACCTGACCGTGCTGCTGCTCCAGTTTCAACTGTTCTGCCTTATTATTATTCGAACATGCTGGCCATTTATGAACATTTGAACATCTTGGCCATGTTCTGTTATAATCTCCACCCGGCACAGCCAGAAGAGGACTGGCCACCCCACATAGCCTGGTTCCTCTCTAGGTTTCTTCCTAGGTTTTGGCCTTTCTAGGGAGTTTTTCCTAGCCACCGTGCTTCTACACCTGCATTGCTTGCTGTTTGGGGTTTTAGGCTGGGTTTCTGTACAGCACTTTGAGATATCAGCTGATGTACGAAGGGCTATATAAATACATTTGATTTGATTTGATTTGAGATCATCCCGTCTTCAATTTTATTGATTATTTACATTACAAAATACCTAAAGTTGTATTACAAAAGTAGTTTGAAATGTTTTGGCAAAGTTTGCAGGTAACTTTTGAGATATTTTGTAGTCACGTTGCGCAAGTTGGAAACAGTGTTTTTCTGGATCAAATGCGCCAAATACATGGACATTTTGGATATATATATATCGACGGAATTAATCGAACAAAATGACCATTTGTGATGTATTTGGGACATATTGGAGTGCCAACATAAGAAGCTCGTCAAAGTTAAGGCATGAATTATATTTTTATTTCTGCGTTTTGTGTCGCGCCTGCAGGGTTGAAATATGCTTCTCTCTCTTTGTTTACTATGGTGCTATCCTCAGATAATAGCATGTGTATTTCATATCTCAAAATCATAAAACTCATGGGATATACAGGGTCAACATATATGATCACAACTTTTGATGTTCAGTTACAAGATGACATGACGTCAATCCCAGGGTTGTTCTGAACAGAATGAGTCTATTTTTGTTTATTTTAAAAGAAAAGAATGCACGCACCTGAATGCACTCATGAGTCCTTTCTACGCGTGCCAAAATTAGGATCTGTTTCCTTGAATTGCCTTGCGAAAGCCTAACACTGTAAGATTGTATTTATAACTTCGCTATTCATGTTGGCAATAGAACAAGATTTCAAATCACACCCACCTGACCCAGATTTATAATGGATTGTTTGTTAGATTGCGTAAACAACAACAGTAACTGTGTGATGGCGGGGATGCAAGGTTGTGTTCCAAATGAAACAACTATGTGTGCTTGCTCTAGTGCCTTATAGTTGAAGACTCTTCTTTGAGTCATAAAAGTGTATTGAAATTGCTTAGGATCTATGCACACTTTGGAGAGGTGGGTGGCCACTTGGAGACACCAGTTAGTCCTCTCATATGTTGCACCTACCCCACATTTTCCAGGAATAGTCATGTTACTAAATGTATTCAGAGTACCTTCTGATTCGTTATCAACAAATGCAGCAAAAAGTACAATAAATGTAAAACGCACATAAAATCAAGAGTAATGTTTGGATTCAGTCGTGTCAGGTGAACTGTTGTGTACTCAACTTTGGTCTCACTAGTTTCCCATTGTCTACAAACTGTTCCCTTTCAATTGCTACCATGGTTATGTATATGCTTTTAATATTTCCTCTGTAAGAAACATTTCAATTTAGCCCTATCCATATTGGCCAATTCCCACAAGTGTAAAAGGCTAAAAGAGAATATCACCACATACTTAAATAATACAAGACGAATCCTAACATTAAAAAACATATCTTATGTATGTAATGTCTTCTTTATACAAAAGTTTGGAAATATTCAGTTATTTTTCCCTTATTGGCATCTCCAAATCACTAGCCTTAAATAAAACAAATAAGCCCACATAACACTGGTATTGGAAAAGCCTTTGGGTACGTGTTGTCCTACAGGAAATAGCAGGTGAACAATCTAGCAAAACTTTTCTGCCTTAGGGTGGCCCATACATCGCTCCTTTTTCTCTTTCTATCCAGGATTATGTGTAAATAAATCATGAGCCCATTGGATGGAGACAGATCCTCCAGATGATTTATTTGTGTAGCCTGCCCTGGAGTAACAGGTACTGCAGATGAATAAAATAAACAATAAGCAAGGTGAGGAGGAGTGAGGAACGTGTTAGAGGACAAATGCAAAAAGCTATCTCAGTAAACTCCTCAATACTTTCTACTTTTACACATTTTAAGATTCACATTATTCAATTCACATTGATTTGCCTGGTTGTCATCACTGGACATTTTTGTTACCATTGAACTGTTATTTTACTCTTTTGCACATGTATTTTCATAACTTGCCGTATGAATAGTACAATAAAGTACAGATAGTTTGGTGAAGTGTGAATAGTGTGGTAGTGTAGGGATAGGCACTTGCCAGCGGATGTGTTTCAGAGCTGAAGGATAAGTTGAGGGTGCAGGAAAAACAGGATATACACATAAGATCTTCAAGTAGTAACGTCAAAAGAAAAGGCCCAGCTCATCCATCGGAGCATAAATCAATGTCACGCTGATAGGTTACTTAACTTAACTTGAGATACCTATAAAGCAAACTTTGAACCATACCAAACAAAAGTTCAGTCTAAGCTGTTCAAAGTTGAAGTGATCTGGATTGAAGTGGGGTGGTTGGCCAAATAGTTCACACCCTGCATTAGTGTCCTTTTCTCATGATCATGGTGACCTCAGGAGTTCTCCAGGGGGTCCATTTATAAACCGTGCGTACTGTACAGACAAAATATACCCCAAAATATGTGCCAGTTTTCCCACAAAAGTTGGCATTTAAACTGAACTTGGCATGAGAATGTCCTTACCTTCACGAAAACATTAGACCATGCGTATGCACTTTTTTCTAGAATACTTCTAGTTGAAGTATTCTTTTGCAAGCAGGCAAGTATGTATTTTTTGCAAATGGGGGGATATATTTATTTTTTATCAAAATGATACAATTTGCCGTGGCTCTTTCTTTTAGAAACTGTTGTGGCCTAATTCCAATAGTTCCAAATTATACCCTTGTTATTGTTGCCATAAATGGTGAATGGAGGGTGATTTCCAGGTGGAGTTATAATGCTTGTTCACACACTCAGTTTTAGGACGGGTCTGGTTTATAATGGAAAACACACATACTGTATATGTATGGCATGCAGTTTACAAATCTCAATATCTTTTGACCTACGGATTCTTTTCAGAAATTGCGTATTCTTTTCAGGACTGGCAGGCCCTACAATTTGCCAAACTAGTCATTCAAAGTCAAACATAATGTCTTTTCAGAGATTTATTCTGCATAATAAGTCCTACCCTACAATCACATTACTTTAATAATAATTGATTGGATTTATATAGAGCTTTTCTACCAACTTAGTTACTCAAAACGCTTTACATAGTAAGGGGTAGCGGGGTGCGTAATTGGCGGCAGAGAAGTCAGGCTCCTTGCAAAACCAACGGCATCCAGAACAACAAGATAAATAGGCACAAAAATAACCCGTTGTGCGCTCACGGGGAACATGCACAAGCACTACAATAAACAATCCCATACAAAGCCTTTGAGGGAACAGAGGGTTAAATACACAACAAGTAAATGAGGGAATTGAAACCAGGTGTGTGGAAAAACAAGACAAAACAAACGGAAAATGAAAAGTGGATGGCTAGAAGACCGGCGACGCCGAAAGCCACCCGAACAAGGAGAGGACCCGACTTCGGCGGAAGCCGTGACAAACACCAATGTGTGTCACGCATGGCGACCATTTTTGTGCCAGAACGCTCACCACATATCAGCTATCAGGTGGAGAAGTAAGGAGTGATATACTCCAATTAGGAATGAGGGGGATGATTAGGTGGCCATGATGGAATGGGGCAAGGTTGGGAATTTACCCATGACACCAGGGTTAACACTCCTACTCTTACAATAAATGTCATAGGATTTGTTATGAGCACAGAGAGTCAGGACATGCATTTAACATCTCATCCAAAAGAATGCACACTCTGCAGGGCAAAGTCCCCTTCACTGCCCTGGTGCATTGGGATTTCTTTAGACCAGAGGAAAGAGTGCCACCCACTGGACCTCCAACACCCCTAACCACAGCATCTGGTCTCCCATCCAGGGGCAGATCAGGACCGACCCGGTTTAGCTTCAGAGACAAGCCAGCAGTGGGATGCAGGTTGGTATGCTGATGTTAACATAGATATTTTGATTATCACTTTAAAATTACTTGGATTTTTTTTTTCACTGTAAAATAATAGTGATTGAGAATATATATATTTCTCAGTAACATAACTTTCTCTAAATCTCTGGGTTTATGTAAGAGTATATTTTAATCTGAGTAACCCTTGCTCTTCCATTTGAATTATCCCATTAATGCCAAGTACAGGATTATTTTGTTCCAGACTGCCTTTTCACCTTTTGGCATTTTGTGTCGCTTGTTCTTTAAAATAATGTGACCTTGGCACTGAGTTCCAGCGGGCAGCACAATGCCTGTAAGCTGTTATCAGTGGAGAGAGGGAGGGAGGCTGGCATTCAGAGCTCCTGTGTAGAGGAGGGGAGGGGCCAAAGCACCAAACTGACAGGATGAGGATAAAACCCAGTGTCTGAATGCTGCAGCTCCAACCAACAAACTAATAGGGGAAGAGCAGAGGAGATTGAATAAATAAATCAGTGCAACCTCCGCTCAGGAGCCCACATCGACGTCAACATGTGCTGCCGAGTCACACTGGGCTGACGTCTAGGTGCCCCCCCCCCCTTGGCTGAGGAAAGGCCTGACGCTGCACTCATTCATTCACCAGCTACATAGGAAGAGAAAACACAACTGTCATGAGCTAGCCAATCTCTGTCTGTCTCTACTTCGCTCTCCCTCTGTTTCCCTGTCCTCTCTCGCTCTCTCATTCTATCCATATTCTCAAAGATCTCTCTAAACATACAGAAATTAGGATTTACATTTCACAAGGAATACAATGCTTGGAAAGCCTCGGAAATGTGTATATAACAACTAGAGTGTGGAAATAGGTTAGGAAGATGGAATGGAACTTTTGTTGAACTGAATAATTGATTGAAAACGTGAGTCAACAGTTCCGTGTAAATCATTCAAGGTGTTCAGCACACTGCTCTAACTTGGTCATTAGTGGGTTTAGGAGAGAGTGGTACCTCTATAATTCATGACCAAAAAAGTTTGTGCATTTGTTCAAATCATTTAACTAATTTATCTTATATAACACTTTGAATGTAACTTCAGTTGTTGACTGACCCAGACTATTCATACATTTTTTACGTGTTTTGAAAGTTACATCTTCTGAAATGGTTACATTAGTAAGAAATGTAAACATTTTATGAGCTCAAAAAGTAATCTTGTCACTGAATAACATTATTGAGCCTTGAATACAGCATTGTTTCAAAATAGCTAAAAACGAAAAGACTAATGGAATACCAATTTTCATCTCCCTCCCCCCCCCCCTTCAAATCGCTCCCTAAGAGCGTAAGAGCAGGTCAAGTGCTACTTTTGCTCTAATGGAGGAGAAAATATGAATATGCAGTCACATTACTGTCACATAAATCAATCCCATCCATTCCAAGAAACTCCTAACATTTCCTTCAGCAGACACAGTTGAAGTCGGAAGTTTACATACACTTAGTTGGAGTCATTAAAACTCGTCTTTCAACCACTCCACACATTTCTTGCTAACAAACTATAGTTTTGGCAAGTCGGTTAGGACATCTACTTTGTGCATGACACAAGTAGTTTGTCTAAGATTTGTTAACAGATAGATTATTTCACTTATAATTCAATGTATCACAATTCCAGTGGGTCAGAAGTTTACATACACTAAGTTGACTGTGCATTTAAACAGCTTCGAAAATTCCAGAAAATTATGTCATGGCTTTAGAAGCTTCTGATAGGCTAATTGACATAATTTGAGTCAATTGGAGGTGTACCTTTGGATGTATTTCAAGGCCTACCTTCAATCTCAGTGCCTCTTTGCTTGACATCTTGGGAAAATCAAAATAAATCAGCGAAGACCTCAGAAAAAAAAATGTTGACCTCCACAAGTCTGGTTCATCCTTGGGAGCAATTTCCAAATGCCTGAAGGTACCACGTTAATCTGTACAAACAATAGTAAGCAAGTATCATCTCCATGGGACCACGCAGCCATCATACGGCTGGAGACTGTTAGAACTGTTCGGCCATAATGACCATCGTTATGTTTGGAGGAGAAAGGGGAGGCTTGCAAGCCAAAGAACACCATTCCAACCGTGAAGCACAGGGGTGGCAGCATCATGTTGTGGGGTGCTTTGTAACAGGAGGGACTGGTGCACTTCACAAATAGATGGCATCATGAGAGAGGAAAATTATGTGACTATATTGAAGCAACATCTCAAGACATCAGTCAGGAAGTTAAAGCTTGGTTGCAAATGGGTCTTCCAAATGGACAATGACCCCAAGCATACTTCCAAAGTTGTGGCAAGATAGCTTAAAGACAACAAAGTCAAGGTATTGGAGTGTCATCACAAAGCTCTGACCTCAATCCTATAGAACATTTGTGGGCAGAACTGAAAAAGTGTGTGCGAGCAAGGAGACCTACAAACTTGACTCAGTTACACCAGCTCTGTCAGGAGGAATGGGCCAAAATTCACCCAACTTATTGTGGGAAGCTTGTGGAAGGCTACCCGAAACATTTGACCCATGTAAAAAGCAATGCTACCAAATACTTATTGAGTGTATGTAAACTTCTGACCCACTGGAAAAGTGATGAAAGAAATAAAAGCAGAAATAAATCATTCTCTCTACCATTATTCTGACATTTCATATTCTTAAAATAAAGTGGTGACCCTAACTTGCCTAAGACATGGAATTGTTATTCGGCCTAAATGTCAGGAATTGTGAAAAACTGAGTTGAAATGTATTTGGCTAAGTTGTATATAAACTTCCGACTTCAACTGTAGCTGCTAATTACCCAGAGTTCAGAGCAGTGTAGTGTGAGGGTCCATGTTAAAGGACACATGACAACCAACATAATTTTTTTTAACCTTTATTTAACTAGGCAAGTCAGTTAAGAACAAATTCTTATTTTCAATGATGGCCTAGGAACAGTGGTTTAACTGCCTTGTTCAAGGGCAGAACAATAGGTTTTTAACTTGTCAGCTCAGGGATTTGATCTTGCACCTTTCGGTTACTAGTCCAATGCTTTAACCATTAGGCAACCTGCCGCCCCACGCTACCTGCTGCCCCACATGCTCCTATGAACTTCACCTGTTCATAGGAGCATGTCAAAAACATACATTTTTCACCAAATTTTCCATCCTAAAAATGTGGAATAAGCAAAGGCTTTGATTTCTGGTAAAAACAACAACATTGAAAAACACAATGTTGAAGTAAAGACCCCTGCCAACTAATATCAACACATATTTAGTTTTGGATCCATTTTTATTGAAAATAATCATTGCCTTGTGCCCTGTAATTCTCTTACCAACAACCCACATATCTTGAAGATAGTTTCTGAACTCTCTCGCTCTCTCATGAGGATAATGAAAGTAAAATTAGACCTATCCATTAGTTAGTGTTTTTACTGATAACACATTTTGTTTATGAATTATTCATTTATTAAAACTTGAAATTCGGTAACAGAATTTTTTTTTGATTGAATTGGCTACAATGGGAAATCATAGTAGTCACAAACAACATGTGGGGGTCACAAGTTTGGACAGCTCAGTTCAGTACTGTACAGTAGAGTAGAGTAGAGTTCAGTACAGGACACAGTAGAGCACACTAGAGTACACTATAATGTACAGTACTGTATGATACTCTGCTTTACTGTACTGAACTCTACAAATCTCTACGCGAATGTATACTCGACTGTAATCTACTGAGCTCTACCGCGCTGTACTTTGATGTCCAAACTTGTGAATCATAGACGTCTATGATTGGTTTCAGATTTGGTCTGGTCCAACGAAATTTGATCTCGTTTGGGGCAAAAGCTGATTAAAATAATAGCCATTGTTAAGAATAATACCCCAATATGCAAAGGAGGATATTGCATATTTGTACCTATTCAGGATACATCACCATGAAGAGATTGACATTCATATCCATAAATAAGCATTTCTGTGTAGTAAGTGAGAAATCTGAGTCTCAGTGCACTCTCTCTGGCTAGGCTGCTGGTTGTCCTGCAGCGCTGCGTCCCAGCTGAGCTCATTACCATTGGCTGTGTCCAGTGATTCTATTTCTATGTTGTAGGCTGCAGGGATTCGTGGCAGCACATCAGAGCAACACAGAGGAGAATCCAGGGTGAGAGGGAAGGCACTGAGGAGGAAGAGACTGGATTGTAGCCTCTTACACTAATCAGAAGTATTACTAGGCCTATAGACAGACAGGTTGTGTACACTGCTAGACAACTCCCCAGCTGAAAACTTTGGCTGAGAAAACTTCATTTTAAATGGTCTTATAAGACCAGTGTGGTTCTTTCAATGATGCTCAAAGGACAAACAGCCCCCCAAAATCTAAATCTTGAGAAATGTACAATTGCAGGATGGCAAATTGACATACTTCACACAAATATAAACATTTGTTCCTGAGGGAGGTTTGTATACCGTTTTTCCTAAACAGAATTCACTTTTTCGAAACAATTAACACTCAGCCCAAACTGAAACAATTTGGCCAAAATTACACATTTCACTTTCAAAATTCATTGAGAATCAAAATATTAAATATGTGACACAAAGTCATCTACCTCCATCAAACAATACAACTTGTTATCTAATGAAAAGTTATTTAAATCAATCATTACACAGTGACCCAATAAATACTAACTACACTATCAATATACCCATGGTGAACCCTCTTTTATATATCTGGGCCATTTGTCTATACTATAATTATAGTATGCAACATAAAAGGCAAGTAAACATTATCACAGCATGGGCTGCATCATTTTTTTCTAAAATGATTTTACCAGATGACCAACGAAGAAAGAATGTCACTCAAGACCATGAATATCCAGAAACAAAATGCTTTATTTGACCTTTTTCCATTTTTACTGAGAGCAGAACTATCTTCCTCTATGGGCCCCTCTGCCTCTGCTTTGTCCTTGCCCTCATGAGGCCTCTTCCTTGGACCATTCTTGGAAACAGCAACTCAGAGGTGACCTCTTATGCATGATTAAAGACAGATTGCTGATTGCACAATTGTTCAGAGGTTTTACACACGTGCAGAAGAGGTTCACATTCATGGAAGTAATTTGCATCAGCGGTGACCAAAATGTTTTAATTTTGTTTGTCATGATTTACTCAACTGGAGTTTTGCATCATTTGTGGAGAATTGCATTTACTGTTTTGAAAAATGTGCTTAGCATTTTCATGTGTGAAAGCAATGAGAAATGACTTACAGTTTTGCAACAAAACAAAATACTGTTGTGCTCATTAGGTCATGATGGAGATCAAGTGGACCCCAGTTTCAAATGTTATTTGAGAAGATAAAGCTGTAAAATGTCGGCAATTGTATAATGTGCTAGATCTTTTTTCTAACACACTTCATTAATGGAGAGGATGGGTTACAACAGACTAAAATCTTTCCAATGGAAAATAGTTCAGGTCAATGCGTTTCATTGTTAAAAGTTGAGCGAGCTACCAACCACTCTGATTAAAAGAGAATATTATAGTATTCTAATGATTCCAGATCACTTTCATGGGGAAAACCCTCAGCAATAATACATAGGCCTATTTAGCAGAACATAACAACCACACTTTGTCTAGCAGGGTTGATTATAAATAATCAGCTGCTTATCCATTCTATATTATAACTAATAAAACAGCCAATTCATTATTACAGCATAATACATGATGGGCATTATTAAGGATGAAAGAGATGGGCTCAATAGCGCTGGATAGAGTTACAATTACTGTAACATAAACAGCTCCTGGTGCCCATGGATAGCATAGGGTCAATTCTGTCTGAATTGAGATCAAGCCAAGAGATGACTTGGACAGAAACATGATGAGATTCCTACGTAGGAGTACTAGTGATAACTCAGAGCAGTAAACAGGCATTTTGGTGTCAGAGCTGTGTTATAGGTTCCAAACTACCCAAGACATTAAGGAGGTTGGTTAAACATATTATCTAAGGAACAGACTCCACCACAGGAGGTTAGTGGCACCTTAACTGGGGAGAACGGGCTTGTGGTAATGACTGGAGCAGAATCAGTGGAATTAGCAAACACATTGTTTCCAGGTGTTTGATGCCATTCCATTGGCTCCCTTCTGGCCATTATTATGAGCCGTTTTCCGCTCAGCAGCCTCCTGTGGACTCCTCCTGTCATTCATTGTCTTTGAGAATGAACAATCATAAAATGAATACTGAATGGAGAGTTAAGAGATACTTGATACATTTTAGTTTGTCTTTACATAACGTCCCGGCTAGGACAGCATAATTACTGTGAAAAGACTAAAAAAATGATACTTTTCTCTTTGTTTTCATTCAGTAAACGCAAAGCACGCAGTCATCCAGATACACCACAACACAAATAATGGATCTGACATCAGTTATAACTACCAACTGCAGAAACAACACATCTCAGAGTTAGACAGGGTAATAAACCAAGCAAATAACCAAGCTTTCCAGCTTTGCACCTCAATTCCAGCAGGTCCTCATTAAGTTTTTTCTCAAAGGTTCTCACAGTTGATCATTTATTTTATTCCACCATATTCCCTCAAAAGTCCTCAACTTGAGGTAAATATCTTAGCTGTATTTAGGAGTAAACAGAATGCTGAAAGATTATGTATTCAAGCATCTCCCAAGAATCATTCTAAAGCCCCAAAACAGAAGTAATCTTAGTTTGCAAATGAAGAAAGGTTGCCTTTGGCTAACTGTTGCTATGGATAAATCAGCAATGCCCTCCAAAACGACAATCTAGCTATCTGTCCAATACTTGTTCACTTTCTCTACAAATTGAGACCAATAACATATTGATGAGGCTGACTATAGTAGAGTGGTTGTGACTGGAGAGAGTGTGACAGAGTGAGAGAGCAAAATAGAGAGAGAAAAACAGTGTGTTAGCATGTCATACAAGCTCACTTTAGCAACTGAATTAATTCAGAGATTTGTTTATTAGAGCTCCTGGACTGAGGCTAAAATACTAAAAAAGCTGGACACAGATAGGGAACCACATCAGAGAGATTAACATATACTGGAGTGGTAGGAGGGATTGATTATCATACAGCTATACTTAAGTCAGAGTTTAAAAAACAGCATGTAACACAAACAATTACAAGTAGGCTAATTACATGTGTACTACGATTTCTTTATCATCTCCGCCACTATTTATAAATGATCTATGTCATACGGATTCTGTAAAAAAACATGCACTTTAGTCTAAAGGACTTAAATGATTTTAGCTCAGTAAATAACGCTCACCTCTCCATCCCAAGAGCTTAGTGAAGGTCAGACAACGGCCTGGCTTTATCAGCCTAATAGAGTGCATTGTGAGCATGCATATAAATCAGTGTTTACATTATAAGCAATTATGAATACAATCCTCTACAAACCTGACTAACACCAACAAAGAGCTTAGTTCATGAGCAATACTATAACACTACCATTGTGTTATCTATCCAATTACAACATAGAAAAAATACCAGCTCTGCAAAATAAACTACACAAGGGGCTAGAGTTTCTCTTGATTTCCACCAATAGGGAAACACAAATTGATAACTACATCTGCAACCTCCCTCAGTAGCTTATAAAATACAACTGGCCAATGAAATTGACAGTTAAACTGAAAGCAGGGGGACTTGCCAGACAGTTTAACTGAAGCTACAGCTGCTTAGCCTCTCCTCACCTGGGTTGATCTGTGAGGATCATGAGGCTGTTTGTCCAGAACTAAGGATGTACATCTTTCCATTTCAAGAACAATTCCATACGTATCTAGATACATGAGCTCTGACACGATACAGGAATGTTGTAGTTTGAAACGATTCGGTGCGACCCCTGAGTGAATCGATGCACTAACATGTTTTGCATAAGCACATTCATTTTCCATTCTAAATTGAAATCTGCTGCTGGTGGAGCTCATGAGCCTGGACCTTTCTAAGCTGGATCTGTGTGTATGATGCATGTCTATGGTGTACAGTATGTATTATGTAGGCATCTGATCTGAACCATAAGGAAGACTGGGCATCCACCACCCCAGTACCACTATTAGACTGGGGGGCAATGTACCCCCCCCATCTTCGCAGATAGTTTGAGCTAGTAATGTATACATATTTATCGTTTGACAATTAGCTATGACATAAGTAATGAATATATAGCACAACTTTGGCTACTGATATTCCCTGGTGCCGTTCGGAATGAAAAATGTCTAGTAGATCAATGACTGTCAACACAGTTACATGCAGGAGAAAACGCATCAGTAGTCACAAAAGATACTGCATGAACTGCATGAACAATGAACACTTCTATTTTAATTTAATATAATACATAAATAAAATCTATTTAGTCTCAAATAAATAATGAAACATGCTCAATTTGGTTTAAATAATGCATAAACACAATGTGGGAGAAGAAAATAAATGTGCAATATGTGCCATGTAAAAAAGCTAACGTTTTAGATCCTTGCTCGGAACATATGAAAGCTGGTGGTTCAATATTCCCAGTTTTTCAATATTCCCAGTAAAGAAATATTAGGTTGCAGTTATTATAGGAATTATGACGCGCCGACTATTTCTCGCTTTACCATTTGTATTTCATATACCTTTGACTATTGGATGTTCTTATAGGCACTTTAGTATTGCCAGCTTAATCTCAGGAGTTGATAGGCTTAAAGTCATAAACAGCGCTGAGATCAAGCATTGCTAAGAGCTGCTTGCAAACGCAGTACATTTTTTATGAATGCTTACGAGCCTGCTGCTGCCTACCACCGCTCAGTCAGAATGCGCTATATCAAATCGTAGACTTAATTATAATATAGTAAACACACAGAAATACGAGCCTTTGGTCATTAATATGGTAAAATCCGGAAACTATCATTTCAAAAACAAAACGTTTATTCTTTCAGTGAAATACGGAACTCTTCTGTATTTTGTCGAATGGGTGGCAACCCTAACACAGAACCCAAACCGGCTGTGTGCTTGCGCCATCGTGGATACATTTATTTTGTCCCCCTACACCAAACGCGATCACGACACGCAGGTTAAAATATCAAAAACAAACTCTGAACCAATTACATTAATTTGGGGACAGGTCGAAAAACATTGAAGATTTATGGCAATTTAGCTAGTTAGCTTGCACTTGCTAGCTAATTTGTCCTATTTAGCTAGCTTGCGGTTGCTAGCTAATTTGTCCTGGGATATAAACATTGAGTTGTTATTTTACCTAAAATGCACCAGGTCCTCTACTCCGCCAGTTAATCCACACATCAAACGGTCAACCGAATCGTTTCTAGTCATCTCTCCTCCTTCCAGGCATTTTCATCTTTGAACTTATATGGTGATTGGCTTCTAAACTTTCATAGTATTACCACAAAGACCAGCAACACAGTTCATCTTTCAATCACCCACGTGGGTATAACCAATGAGGAGATGGCACGTGGGTACCTGCTTCTATAAACCAATGAGGAGATGGGAGAGGCAGGACTTGCAGTGCGATCTGCGTCAGAAATAGAAAGGACTTCTATTTTAGCCCTTGGCAACGTGGACGCTCATTGACGCGCGCGAGCCGTGTGAGTGCAATTATTGAATAACATAGATTTCTAAATGTATTTTGTAACGCTCATGCACACTACGTGACCGGTGTAGTCAGGATATAAGTCTAATTATTGCTGTTACATTGCACAACCTTCAATGTTATGTCATAATTATGTAAAACTCTGGTTCGCAACGAGCCAGGTGGCCCAAACTGTTGCATATACCCTATACCCATATAATATTGCCTGCTTACATTAATTTCTTTGATTTTAAGAAAGGCAAAAGATGTTTATGGTTAGGTGCATTCGTGGAATGATTGTGCTTTTTTTCAGGAATGCGCCTTCGTTAAATCATCACCCATTTGGCGAAGTAGGCTGTGATTCGATGACAAATTAACAGGCACCGCATTGATCATATCAAGGACAAGCTAGTTAACCTAGTAATATCATCAACTATGTGTAGTTAACTAGTGATTATGTGAAGATTAATTGTTTTTATAAGATACATTTAATGCTAGCTAGCAACTTACCTTGGCTCCTTGCTGCAGTTGCGTAATGGGTGGTCAGCCTGCCATGCAGTTTCCTTGTGGAATGCAATGTAATCGGCCAAAATCGGCGTACAAAAATGCCTATTACAGATTATTATGAAAACTTGAAAATCGGCCATGATGATTAATCGGTCGACCTCTAATGTAGACCCCCTTCAAATTAGTGGATTCGGCTATTTCAGCCACACCTGACAGGTGTATAAAATCGATCACACCGCCATTCAATCTCCACAGACAAACATTGGCAGTAGAATGGCCTTACTGAAGAGCTCAGTGACTTTCAACACGGCACCGTCATAGGATGCCACCTCTCCAACAAGTCAGTTAGTCAAATTTCTGCCCTGCTAGTGCTGCCCCAGTCAAAAGTAAGTACTGTTATTGTGAAGTGGAATGTCTAGGAGCAACAACGGCTCAGCCATGAAGTGGTAGGCCACACAAGCTCACAGAACAAGACCACCAATTGCTGAAGCGCGTAAAAATCATCTGTCCTCGGTTGCAACACTCACTACCGAGTTTCAAGCTGCTTCCGGAAGCAACGTCAGCACAATAACTGTTTTTCGGGAGCTTCATGAAATGGGTTTCCATGACCAAGCAGCCGCACCCAAGCCTAAAATCACCAAGCGCAACGCCAAACTTCGGCTGGAGTGGTATAACGCTCGCCGCCATTGGACTCCGGAGCAGTGGAAGTGCGTTCTCTGGAGTGAGGAATCACGTTTCACCATCTGGCGGTCTGACAGCCGGATCTGGGTGTGGCGGATGCCAGTTGAACGCTACCTGCCCCAATGCATAGTGCCAACTGTAATGTTTGGTGTAATGTTTGGGGCTGTTTTGCATGGTTTGGGCTAGGCCCCTTAGTTCCAGTGAAGGGAAATCATAACGCTACAGCATACAATGACATTCTAAAATGATTCTGTGCTTCCAACTTTGTGGCAACAGTTGGGGAAAGCCCTTTCCTGTTTCAGCATGACAATGCCCCCATGCACAAAGCGAGTTCCATACAGAAATGGTTTATCGAGATCCGTGTGGAAGAACTTGACTGACCTGCACAGAGCCCTGACCTCAACCCCATCAAACACTTTTGGGGTGAATTGGAATGCCGACTGCAAGCCAGGCCTAATCGCCCAACATCAGTGCACTACCACACTAATGCTCGTGGCTGAATAGAAGCAAGTCCCCACAGCAATGTTCCAACATCTAGTGGAAAGTCTTCCAAGAGGAGTGGAGGCTGGTATAGCAGCAACTCCATATTAATGCTAGAGGTTGACCGATCGGCATTGCTGATTAATTAGGTCCGATTTCAAGTTTTCATAACAATTAGTAATCAGACATTTTGGACGTCAATTATGGCCGGTTACAATGTAATCCACGAGGAAACTGTGTGGCAGGCTGACCACCTGTTACGCGAGTGCAGCCTCAAAAGGACCTTGTGGCTGCAAGAAGCCAAGGTAAGTTGCTAGCTAGCATTAAACTTATCTTCACATAATCACTAGTTAACTACACACGGTTGATGATATTACTAGGTTAACTAGCTTGTCCTGCGTTGCATATAATCAATGCGGCGCCTGTTAATTTATCATCGAATCACAGCCTACTTCAACCTCACCAAACAGGTGATGATTTTTAAAAAGCGCATTCGTGAAAAAAAGCACATACTTGCACAAATGTACCTAACGTACCTAACGTACCTAACCATAAACAATCAATGCTTTTCTTCAAAACAAAACACAACAGTATATTTTTTAAACCTGCATATTTAGTTCAAATAAATGCATGTTAGCAAGCAATATTAACTAGGGAAATTGTGTCACTTCTCTTGAGTTCAGTGTAAGCAGAGTAAGGGTATATGCAGTTTGAGTCGCCTGGCCCGTTGCGAACTGTGTTTCTTCCTAACAAAGACCGTAAATAATTTGCCAGAATTTTACATAATTATGACATAACATTGAAGGTTGTGCAATGTAACAGCAATATTTAGACTTAGGGTTGCCGCCCGTTCGACAAAATGGTTCTGTATTTCACTGAAAGAATAAACGTTTTGTTTTTGACCAAAGGCTCGTATTTCTGTGTGTTTATTATATTATAATTAAGTCTACAATTTGATATTTGATAGAGCAGTCTGACTGAGCGGTGGTAGGCCGCAGCAGGCTCGTAAGCATTCATTCAAACAGCACTTTACTGCTTTTGCGAGCAGCTCTTAGCAATGCTTGATCTCAGCGCTGTTTATGACTTCAAGCCGGTCAACACCCGAGATTAGGCTGGCAATAATAAAGTGCCTATAAGAACATCCAATTGTCAAATGTATATGAAATACAATTTGGTATAGAGAGAAATAGTTGACGCGTCATAATTCCTACAATAACTACAACCTAAAACGTATTAACTGGGAATATTGAAGAACTGGGTTCCAGTTGAACCACCAGCTTTCATATGTTGTCATGTTCTGAGCAAGGAATTAAAACATTCGCTTTCTTACACAACACATGGCACTTTTATTTTCATCTCCAACACTTTGTTTTTGCATTATTTAACAAATTGAACATGTTTCATTATTTATTTAAGACTAAATTGATTTGATTTATTATATTAAGTTAAAATAGAAGTGTTCATTGTTCCTTCAGTATTGTTGCAATTGTCATTATTTCAAATATATATAAAAACGGCCTATTAATCAGTATCGGCTTTTTTGGTCCTCCAATAACCGGTATCGGTGTTGAAAAATCATAAATCGTTCAACCTCTAATTAATGCCCATGACTTTGGAATGAGATGTTCGACAAAGAGGTGTCTACATACTTTTGGTCACGTAGTGCATCTTAAACATTTCACTGATTTGTATCTGTGAATTGTTGCATCCCTATCCAGTACCATCATCAGCATTGTTATTAACATCCTTAGCAGTAGACAGCAGCATTTTTCCAGCTGACTCTCCAGGCCAGGACCACTGAGTGGTTTAGACTGCGCCCCAAATGGCACCCTATTCTCTATTGTGCCCTATGAAACCTGGTCAAAAGTAGTGTTTGCTTTAAGAACAAAACAGACCACGTCGACAAACAGGTAAAAGAAGTGGGTGCTACTTCTATCGCACTGAACACCTGCCATCTTTTTCTGTTAATTTCCAGACGATTATAAATGTTAAATCGCCACCGATTCACCCAGCTGGTGATCTACTGCGCACGGCTGACATTCACTATGATTTGTCCTGTCCTTTAGTTAGGCAGTCAGGCAGATTTTTTTTAGGCCAAGGTACATTGTCTTATGCCAGAAAGCATGATGATTCCGTCTGTACGGTTGAGGGACGAGCGTCATATAGGAGGGATGCCACCTGTCAGAACACAATGGCCAAGGTCTGTATACTAGCAACTCTGTTTTACAGAATAATTCTACTGCATTGAATATGATCTAATGTCAGCCTTAACTGATAGAGAGGATGCAGCACCTGTTAAATGATTACCAGTTCCCCTGAGGTGTAACCCCAGAGCCACATTTATCTCAATATTAGACTCTGGTGTAGCCTGCCTACTGACAACAGAGCAACTGGGTGAAAACATTACAGTGCAGTCTGGGCAGAGTGCCGACAGTAGACTACACCAGCACAATCATCAGACTGGTGTTGAGCCACTGACAGAGACATTTAAGTCAATTGTTATGTCACTTGAATGAGTGAGTGAGTGAGTGAGTGAGTGAGTGAGCGAACGTGCGTGCGCGTAACCCATTCAATTTTGACTCTGGTCTATTTAATCACTTTCATTTTCTCCAGTTAGATTACCTCTGGAAGTAAGATGAAGTCTGTAGGATTGTAATCCTCAGAAAGGGTCAATACTGTAAAAACACTGTCCATAAACCTGTTGCAAAGGGCTTGGGTTCCGGAAGTCTGATGCTTTGAGGGATTTCAAAGTACATCCAGCCTAAACCGGATGATAAACAGCATTTATATTTGGAGCGAAATGTCAGAGTAATAAGTTGTAACACCTGAATGGATTATTCAACTCCCAGTTCTATACCTGTGGGTACCACCAAGGGGCAGAGGACAGGGTGATTTGGAGGTGTTAACATGGAATACAAGGACAATCTCGCTTTCTTTCTCCCCCCTCTCTCTCAGGTGTGATACAGTATAATTAGCCTAAATAACAATAAAAGTGATATTGTTAGCATTTTATACACCACTGCAATCTAAGAGTACTTCAGGGAGTATCTCATGACACATTCATCTTCTTCAATTCAATGCACTTTGACCTCCTGTGTTACACTTGGCTGCATTTAAAAAAAAACATTTTTTACACATCTTGAAGACAGCAGTGAAATACACAGACTGAAAGGAGGATTTTGAATAACCAACTAAAAAGGGAGGGACATTTGTACTTAAACAAAAACAACCACTTATTGATGACACTGAAGCAGAGCTTCAAAGCGCTTTATTTCATTTTATTTTTAGACCTCACAAATGACTGACGGTAGAGAGAGATCACATGATTTTTACCACTTCAAGCCTTTTCCAAAATAGAAACGAAATGAAATAGGGAGACTGAACAAATATATCTGGGGTTGTTAAAGTGAGAGGTTGAGAGGGGACATCATCATCACCTGAAGTTCGAAAGCTTGTATGTGTATTAGTATGAATGTGCATATTAATGTGAAATGCATGAGTATTAAGTAAGTCCTCCAAGATGTTCAAAAATACCACAAATATACCTCATATTCTGGATGACTCACATTCACAAAACTTTTGAAAATGCATGTGTAAGCAGAATATAGGCCAGAGGAAGTGTATTTAATCTGTCACTGACACTAGGCATGTAGCAACAGAGAACATTGTCTTCAGATAATGAAAAACAAAGGAGTTGATAGTGCTCGGACGGAGCCACCTTGTGGTTCAGTACAGTGAGCCTCTCCTCAGAGAGACAGTGAGCCTCTCCTCAGAGAGACAGTGAGCCTCTCCTCAGAGAGACAGTGAGCCTCTCCTCAGAGAGACAGTGAGCCTCTCCTCAGAGAGAGAGGCTCGTGAGCCTCTCCTCAGAGAGACAGTGAGCCTCTCCTCAGAGAGAGAGGCTCGTGAGCCTCTCCTCAGAGAGACAGTGAGCCTCTCCTCAGAGAGACAGTGAGCCTCTCCTCAGAGAGACAGTGAGCCTCTCCTCAGAGAGACAGTGAGCCTCTCCTCAGAGAGACAGTGAGACTCTCCTCAGAGAGACAGTGAGACTCTCCTCAGAGAGACAGTGAGACTCTCCTCAGAGAGACAGTGAGACTCTCCTCAGAGAGACAGTGAGCCTCAGAGAGACAGTGAGCCTCTCCTCAGAGAGACAGTGAGACTCTCCTCAGAGAGACAGTGATAGCAGCAACTGACTTTGAATCAAGCGGACTGGAGAAAGAAAGAGCTCAGAAAGAGTTGACGAACAGCAGTGATGGGAACTGTCAGGCAAGCATGATTAAAACTCCAGATGCACCATAACACGTACATCAACCAGTGGAGGAGTTTTAACTGTATACCATGTCACAGGATGCGTCCCAAATGACACTTTAATTACTATTTAGTGCACTACTTTTTGGCAACACCCAATGTGTGATTCAAACTGGAGGTTTGAATCACACAATGACTCTTCAGGGTGCCCACACACTGTAGGCAGGAGCAACGCATTATATTTGTCTTCTGTATAGTTCAAATATTGTAAGGCTAACGGGAGTGCCATGATTTGTTATGGGTTTGAGGGTGTGCCCTGGACCCCAATCATTCTAACCTTGGCCAGTTATAAAGATATAACATCAGAATAGTTTTTCTGCCTCAGCTAAGAGGATTATGGCAGATGAATCAGAATTAGTTGGGTAACATAGATAATTAAGATGTTTTATTTGCATAATATGCTTATGTGAGATACTTGTCATTAGAATGTATCCCGTTGGACTCTAGTGTTGGCAGTTGCACTTTTCCCTCAGCTAGGGCTCAGTCACCTGGGATCCAGAGAGGGGAGAGGTCAGGCTTGTCTTTCACATGTCCCTGGTGTTATGCAGAATAGCAGAAAGGGAAGAGGACAGAATGGAACATTGTCTTCATATGTGAATGTGTCTTTACCTATTCTTAAACCATGTGAAGGGATGGCGTGATTAATGGGGAACTAATTACTTGTCTCCACAATGTCTGTGCGCTTATCCTGGGATAGTGTATGACCTAGAGGCTCACTCCCCTCAGTGAGCTTGTCCAGGAGTGGGGTCAAGAGGGGGTTTACTTGAGATGGGAGTATCTAGAGTTGACAATTGAGTCATGCCTTGGATGAGGTAACGGTTCTATGAAGTATCAGGAACGAGATTAGAACCTCGTCTTAGGGAACAGAATTTATGATAATTTATAGTGAATGCTATCTGGCTATGGGATACTCCTCTCTCTCAAGTAGAAGTATTTATTTGTGAACAGTTCCTAAGATCTGTGAATCGTCATGTAAGTTGAGAGGGGTGTCTCTTGGCTATAAAAGATCTTTGTACTTTTCTGGTGGTACTTTTCAATGGTTCATTAGAGATAGCGCCTCATTGAAAGTCAAAAAGGGTTATTGCAAAGCTCTTACTAAAAATATGTAGTTTAACTGTAACTCTGACTGGTGTGTAGTTTGTAACTCTCCTCATTTGGTAAAGCAGAAAAATGCTACCACGGGATTCTAGGGTGATATGGGTGCTGTTGCATGCCGCTCAGAGTGCAGTACGTGCACTACAAAAAGAGACATTTGATATACTGAGAGATACCAGAAGCAACTGTATCAGTTTAAAAGTTACCAATGGGCTCTGTTTTTCTGTATCTCTGATCCTTTTAGAAAACCCGATTAAAATATAGTATTTCATAAACAAATAGAAAACGAGAGAGAGACAGCAGCACAGAGAGGGAGAGAGAGAGAGAGACAGCAGCACAGAGAGAGAGAGGAAGACAGCAGCACAGAGAGAGAGAGAAAGACAGCAGCACAGAGAGAGAGAGAAAGACAGCAGCACAGAGAGAGAGAGAGAGAGAGCAGCACAGAGACAGAGAGAAAGAGAGAGAGAGAGACAGCAGCACACAGAGAGAGAGAGAGAGACAGCAGCACACAGAGAGAGAGAGAGAGACA
Source organism: Oncorhynchus kisutch (assembly GCF_002021735.2). Lineage (NCBI taxonomy): Eukaryota > Metazoa > Chordata > Actinopteri > Salmoniformes > Salmonidae > Oncorhynchus > Oncorhynchus kisutch. Next base: position 19,887,274 of record NC_034181.2, on the reverse strand, counting down.
GCAGCACAGAGAGAGAGAGACAGCAGCACAGAGAGAGAGAGACAGCAGCACAGAGAGAGAGCAGCACGAAGGAGAGCAGCACAGCAGAGGAGAGAGAGACAGCAACACAGAGAGAGAGAGAGACAGCAGCAGCAATAAGAGAGAGAGAGACAGAAGCAGCACACAGAGAGAGAGAGAGAGAGAGAGAGAGAGAGAGAGAGAGAGAGAGAGAGAGAGAGAGAGAGAGAGAGAGAGAGAGAGAAGAGAGAGAGAAAGACAGCAGCACAGAGAGAGAGAGACAGCAGCACAGAGAGAGAGAGAGAGAGAGAGAGACAGCAGCACAGAGAGAGAGAGAGAGACAGCAGCACAGAGAGAGAGAGAGAGAGAGAGAGACAGCAGCACAGAGAGAGAGAGAGAGAGAGACAGCAGCACAGAGAGAGAGAGAGAGGCAGCACAGAGAGAGAGAGAGACACAGCAGCACAGAGAGAGAGAGGCAGGCAGCACAGAGAGAGAGAGAGAGAGAGAGAGAGAGAGAGAGAGAGACAGCAGCACAGAGAGAGAGAGGCAGCAGCACAGAGAGAGAGAGGCAGCAGCATCAGAGAGAGAGAGAGAGAGAGAGAGAGAGAGACAGCAGCTCAGAGAGAGAGAGACAGCAGCACAGAGAGAGAGAGAGAGAGAGACACAGCAGCACAGAGAGAGAGAGGCAGCAGCACAGAGAGAGAGAGAGAGAGAGAGAGAGAGAGGCAGCAGCACAGAGAGAGAGAGGAGAGAGAGAGGCAGCAGCACAGAGAGAGAGAGAGAGAGGCAGCAGCACAGAGAGAGAGAGAGAGAGAGAGGCAAAGCAGCACAGAGAGAGAGAGAGAGAGAGAGAAGAGAGAGAGAGAGAGAGAGAGAGAGAGGCAGCAGCACAGAGAGAGAGAGAGAGAGAGAGAGAGAGAGGAGGCAGCAGCACAGAGAGAGAGAGAGACACAGCAGCACAGAGAGAGAGAGACAGCAGCACAGAGAGAGAGAGGCAGCAGCACGAGAGAGAGAGAGAGAAGAGAGAGAGAGAGAGAGGAGAGACAGCAGCACAGAGAGAGAGAGACAAAGCAGCACAGAGAGAAGAGAGAGAGAGAGACACAGCAGCACAGAGAGAGAGAGGCAGCAGCACAGAGAGAGAGAGAGAGAGAGAGAGAGAGAGAGAGACAGCAGCACACAGAGAGAGAGAGAAAGACAGCAGCACAGAGAGAGAGAGAGAGAGAGAGAGAGAGAGAGAGAGAGAGAGCAGCACAGAGAGACAGCAGCACACACACATAGAGAGAGAGAGAGAGAGAGAGAGAGAGAGAGAGAGAGAGAGCAGCACATAGAGAGAGAGAGAGAGAGAGAGCAGCACATAGAGAGAGAGAGACAGCAGCACACAGAGAGAGTGAGAGAGAGAGAGAGAGACAGCAGCACAGAGAGAGAGAGAGGGAGAGAGAGAGAAAGAGAGAGAGACAGCAGCACAGAGAGAGAGAGAGAGACAGCAGCACAGAGAGAGAGAGAGAGAGACAGCAGCACAGAGAGAGAGAGAGAGAGAGAGAGAGAGAGAGAGAGAGAGAGAGAGAGAGAGA